>NC_056577.1:27140875-27313375 GCF_018340385.1 Cyprinus carpio | reverse complement strand
GTGGGGGACGTCCCAGCATACAGCAGCTCATTGGCAATCATGGCCGTTACAGTGGTCTTGGCTGGGTTGGGGGCAGCTGTGCGACCGTAGTCTTTGGCATGGGGTCCTTGGTTGGCACCCACCGCCTGTGCCACCTCAGGCACCATGGGTAAAATGCCAGCCGGAAGCTGCTGATGGCTGAGAAAGGGAATTCTGAAATCTTCCTCCTTATTGACTGGTTTGAGAAATACAAGAATCAATTGCAAGCAGGAAATATTTACTAAAATTAACAATGAGCTTTTAATATGATACAAGGACCATATACATATAACAACATTCAAGTGAATATATTTATGACAGTTGAAAATGAAAACTGACACATACCAAGACCAGCCTTCTCCACAGAGCCTGGCTCAAAGAAGGTCACTTTACGTCCATCTCCAGGTTTCTTAGCAGGTGCCTTCACAAAGATAAATGAAACAAGAAGTTTACTGTTTACACTAGGACTTCGACATGCAAATAATTATTGGAATGTATCTTGGAAATAAAGTTTTGGAAGATCTGGAACATGAAAATTACTAAATGTTCCTTTTTCAGTGAAAGAGATTTTTGATGCCAAAGTGACCAAAATATGACGTTCCCCTTATGCACGATCTCCTTCCAAAAATAGATAGGAATAAAATGTTTTAGAAAATAATTTCTGCTGGGTGAATTATCAGGTGCAATATTATAAAATACAACTTAAATACTAGGCTTTTATATTGTTATGCTAAATAAATGGCAGTGAATGGCTGATATTCAATAGTCCAATAAATGAATCATAAAAAAGTGCTTCAAATGGCTCCGGGGGTTAATAAAGGCCTCCTGAAGCGAATCAATGAGATTTTGTAAGAAAAACATCCATATTTAAAACTTTAGAAACCATAATCTCTAACTCTAGTGGCGGATGACACAGGTGTAGTGTAAAGCCAGGTGAGAATATGCGAGTCTCGCGAGAACCAAGTTTTGTTTACATGAGCAAAAGAAAACGTCTTCTCTCGCCTTATACTAAAATCTTACAACATTTTTCTTTACAAATCCCCGTTTTGTAACTAATTTGTGACCGGTGTTTTGTTTTGCTCTTTCCTCTGCACTTCCTCGTTCCTCATTTCTCACTGGAGCTTATGCTATGCCTACGTACCACTGGAACCCCACTCTCTCGTGAACGTGCATACGATGGGTTGGTGGAAGCTAGAGATTAAGGTTTATAAAGTTTTAAACATAGAGTCGCTTCAGGAGGCCTTTATAAACCCCCTGGAGCCATTTGGACCACTTTTTATGATTGATGGACACAGTTTATTTGACTTCTATTAAACTATTGAATATCAGCCATTCACTGCCATTATAAAGCTTGGAAGAGCCAGGACATTTTTAAATATAACTCCGATCGTATTCGTCTGAAAGAAGAAAGTCATATAGACTAGGTTGGCTTGAGGGTGAGTAAATTATAGGGTAATTTTTTTTTATTTTTGGGTAATCTGTCTCTTTAACTTTGACAGCCCTGTAATAGTAGTAATATCAAATTTGGTGAAGGTTTAAAAAAAAACACAGTTTAAAAAAGCATTACATTAAACATGTTGCATTAATATTAACTACACACCTTAACTTTGTCAGCCCTAAAAAAACATTTTCTTTTTTTCTTTTTCACAAACCCTCTTATCAGCCCTGGACCCCAGTTTGAAAACTCTATGAAACTACTTCCAACATGTTTTCAATACAAAGTAAATGTTGTTAATAAGCAGGCGCTCACCTTCTCGTCCGTTTTCAGTGCCGGTTTGGGTGGCTGTGGCTGAGGCACTTTGAAGCCCAGAAGCTCCAGCATCTTCTCGGCTGCATTTCTCTTGGCCACTTTTTTACTAGGTCCCATTCCTTCTGCATTCTGACCTGCAACTGACACCTGAGTGAGAAGAAAAACAGAAAGTAATAGGGGATGCATTACTTCCTCAGGAACACTTCTGACAAGAAGCAATTTTGTAGGCTGTAGAAGTAAATGATGCCCAGAAGAACATGGCCTTCACAAAAAAATCTGCACTGAACTGTTATAAAAATGCTGAGTCAGAGAACAGTCTTCTCTCTGATGGAGTACCTGCATGACAAACTCCCTGCGTCGAGGCAGTCCTCTCTCTGTCACTAAAGTGTATTCAGGCTCTTTTTCTTTCTTAGCCTGCTGGATCTGAGCCAGTCTGCTGATGGGGTTCATGCCCTGACCATACTCGGGACTGGTCTGCAGCTGAGAGCGGGTGCAAGATTCATAAATAAATATAAATACACATATATTTACATTTAGTCATTTAGCAGACACTTTTATCAAAAGCGACTTACAAATGAGGACAATGGAAGCAATCAAAATCAGCAAAAGAGCAATGATATACAAGTGCTATAACAAGTCTCAGTTAGCTTAACAGTACACTTTTTTTTAAATAATATAATAAATAAAAAGAAAACAGGTAGAATAGAAAAGGAATAAAGCAAGCTAGTGTTAGAGGTCTGTTTTGCTTTTGTTAATTTTAATAATAAATGGAAAGAAAACGGAATACAAAAAGATTAGAATTTTTTAAAGAAAACAAGCAGCAAATGAATAGAGTGCAACTCTAAAAGGGACAAGTGTGGTTTTTGTTTTTTTTCTTTAAGAATAGAATTAGAATAGAGAGTGCTAGAGTTAGAGGGTAAAATAAAGATGGAAGAGATGTGTTTTTAGCCGATTCTTGAAGATGGCCAAGGACTCAGCTGCTCAGATTGAGTTGGGCAGGTCATTCCACCAGGAGAGAACATTTAATTTAAAAGTCCGTAAAAGTGACTTTGTGCTTCTTTGGGATGGCACAATCAAGCGACGTTCACTTGCAGAACGCAAGCTTCTAGAGGGCATATAAGTCTGAAGTAATGAATTAAGGTAAAGGGGTGCAGAGTCAGTGGTAGTTTTGTAGGCAAACATCAATGCCTTAAATTTTATGCGAGCAGCTATTGGTACCCAGTGCAAATTGATAAAAAGAGGTGTGACGTGCATTCTTTTTGGCTCATTAAAAATTAATCTTGCTGCGTTCTGGATTAATTGTAAAGGTTTGATAGAAGTGGCTGGAAGACCTGCCAAGAGAGCATTTCAATATTCCAGCCTGGACAGAACAAGAGCTTGAACAAGGAGTTGTGAAACATGTTCCGAAAGAAAGAGCCTGATCTTCTTGATGTTGAATAAAGCAAATCTGCAGGACCGGACAGTTTTAGCAATGTGGTCTGAGAAAGTCATCTGATCATCAATCATAATTGATATTATCATAATAATAATTTTATTAGTGAAAAACGTGGCAAAGTCATCAGCTATTAGAGTTGATGCAGGAGGGGGAGGAGGAGGACAAAGGAGCGAGAAAAATGTTTAAAAAAGCATGCTAGAGTTAGACGAATTGTTAATTTTGTTATGGTAGTATATCCTTTTAGCAGTGGAGACATAAGCAGAGAAGAGAGGAGTGTCTGATACACATTAAGGTCAGTAGTATTTTTGGATTTGTGCCACACCCTTTCAGCAGCTCTAAGCTTAGAACGAGAACATCAGATAACCAAGGGGCAGAAGGGGTGGTACGGGCTGGCCTGGAAGACAAGGGGCAAACAGTGTCTAAACAAGATGTAAGAGTGGAGCAGAAGAAGATCATCAAAAGATGCTAACAGTATAGGGGAAGGAAGCGAAGATGAAACCATAGCAGATAGTCGGGAGGGTGAGCATAGGTTAAAAATGACATGTGAATGGTTATGTGTTGTATCAGGAACCATGTTGAGGTTAAGAGTGAGGAGGAAGTGATCTGAGGTGTGCAGTGGAGTAACCAGTACATGATCAGTGGAGCAGTGTCGTGTGTAAATAACACAAATATATATATATATGACCATTTGGTCTGTCAAAACAAAGAAACCTCAGAATTGTTACTTTATTAAATGCATTATGTTTTAACATTTTAATAATCCAAACTATTAAAAATCAATTACTTTTTACTTAATATTTATTAGCAAAGACGTGATCTGCTTCTGAGTTTTGAATTAGCACAACACTCTAGCCATCAAACTAAATTAGCCGAAGTTATCCTCTACCTTAATAATGGACTTGCTTTTCTTTTTAATGCGTAGTGGTATCTTGTCGATGACAGGTAGTTGAGGCAGTTTGCGGAGCTCCTCTAGGACAGCGATGGCAGCTAGTTTCTTGGCGATCTTCTTGCTTTTGCCCTCACCCTCCCCTGAAAACTCGCCCACTGTAACCCGCACCACAAAACTCTTCATGTGAGGAGAGCCAGTCTCTTTTAGCACCTGTATATAGTGAGGACAGTTAAAGATAAGCCAACAGCATAACTGTGAGATATCACAATAAATCTATATGCATGAGCATGGAATTTCAATTTCAATTATAATTGAATTTTTTTTATATATATTTGCAGCCTATGCATAATGGGATCATGACATACCTCAAAATTCACAGGCATGTTGCGCTTCAGTGCAATCTCAAACACTTGGCTGATCTCTGATTTGTTAAGGTTTTCTTGTACTGGCTCTTCTATCATCTACAGGATGAATGTGACATGCATTTTCAGTCACGATTTAATAATACAGATTAGATGATTGTATTTACTAGATAAGTTTTAAGATTTCACAGCAGCTCTTTTGGAAAAATAAATTACTGACAGCCACATTCATCATGTTAGTAGTATGAACTCTAACCTCAGCTATTTGCTGCATTATTGGCTCTTTTTGCAGATATTTGATAGCTTTAGCCGCAGCGTCATGTTTGGCTGCTTGACGTGTGCGGCCCTTGCCATGGAACTGTTGTCCACCGATAGACAGTTCCATATGATACAGTACTGGCCCCACAGGAGGAAATGGGTAGTAATAACTGATCAAGAGAAAAATAAACAAAACAGTATATAATATAATCAATCACAAAAGCCTATCATATTAAACCTATTGTGATTCATTCAGTAAGCAAAAGGAATGGATAAAATAGGAATAATAGAGAGTGCATACTGCTGCATGGATCGTGCATAAGGGCCCGGTGCTCTGATGTTGTAGTTGAATGCTGGTCTCATCCCCTGGTAGGCATCTATAGGTTTGTAGATGGGCTTCTTGCCCAACTTCATACAAAGTGCATTAAGCTCCACAGTGTGGGTTACATTATCTGAATGAGAAAGAAACATGTCAAACAGCTGCTTCACAAGGCTCAACCTATTACTGTAAAAACATTATTATTGTAAAATATTATTGCCGTTTAAAACAGCCTTTTTCTATTTTACATTTACATTACATTTATGCATTTAGCAGATGCTTTTATCCAAATCGACTTACCGTGCATTCAGGCTATTCAATTCAATTCAAGTTTATTTGTATAGCGGTTTTTACGATACAAATCATTACAAAGCAACTTTACAGAAAATTAAGTTTCTACAATATTTAGTAGTAGCTTATCAGTGGTGACTGTCAGTTCATGTGCATATGGCAGAAATGTTCAGAAAAATCAATAAAAGACGTAAAACAAACAGACGATTTACACTATTAAAGGCTATACATATTTTTTTTTTTTTTACCTAACATGTGTTCCCTTGCATTGCACTGCTAATGCAATGCTCTACCACTGAGTCACTGAATTTTCAGCATCATTACTCCAATCCAGTAGGGTTGGAGCTCAACTCTACACACTAGCTACCCCTTCTCTAGCAATACTGCAAAAGTCATGCAGACTAATTGTATAAATTATTTTTGTTGTTGTTGTTGTTCTTTTTAGGGCTTGACAACCCAATTCTATGGAATCCAGTTTCTGCCATGGAATTAAAAAATAAAAAAGGTAACTATGTTTTTATTTCACAATTCTAACTTTTTTCCTCGCAATTGTGGACAAAAAAAAAAAAGTCAGAATTGCAAGATATATACTTACAACTCTGAGGGGAAAAAATCTAAAACAATTCAAGTTTTGACAATGTGAGGATGAGAAAATTTTCAATTAAGAAGACAAAGTGGAAAACTGGACGTACACTCTGAGCCCTTGTAGATCGCACCTGGGTTCTTGCCTGGGTGGCGGGGGCTTCTGTGATTGGGTTTGGGGAGATCAGTTTGGGTGAGAGCACATGTTGCTGCCGAGTGCTGGGCTTTTTTGATACTGGTCCCCTCTGCATCCCAGTGCTGATCCCCCAGAGTTAACCGCACTGAGAAAATCTGACCAACACACCACAACATCAGACAGTTCAGGCAGGTGGAAAGAGATGGTTTTGTTGTTTGCGTATACAGTAAAGCACCAAGTCTTACCTTGGAGTGGGCTGGTCCTTGTTCACTGAGTAGCTTGTATTCAGGTTGGATCTTATTGTAACGGGCTAACTCATTTACCAGACACATAGGGGTCTTCTCTTTAGGGTTTGCCATGTTAGATACTAGATGACAACATTAAAAGGTTAAATCAAGAAGGAAATATTTTAAAACTTTTACAATCCCAAGAGTTTTTTTTTTTTCTTATCAGGGCATAACTAAGCCCTTGATTATTCAAAAGTGCGGGGTCAGTACAATTTTTTTTTTTTTTTAATGTTTTTGAAAAAGACTCTTATGCTCACCAAGGCTGCATTTATTTGATAAAAAAAGAGCAAAACTGTAACACTGTGAAATATTATTGAAGTTTAAAAGAACTATTTTCTATTTTAATATATTTGAAAATGTCATTTATTCCTGTGATGCAAATGCTCAGAGCAATGTTTTACCAACCTGTGGGGTTGCAAAAGGGCGTGGCGGAGGCAGAAGGCAGGGCGGAGTTTCGGAGCGGGTGACTGGCACTCTCTGAGGGTAAGGGAGCAGTGGCACAGGGAATGCTGAACCCGGGTTGGGGCGGGGCCAGCTGTAAAGGGGCAGCACTGGGTGCAGGGTTGCCAGGCGCCTGGAACTGAAGCTGTGACATTCTGATTGGCTGGTAGGAAGGTGGGTTGTTTGAATGACCGGGTATAGACTTTGCAGTCAAGTAGGAAGAGAATTTCACAAAGAAGGGTTGTACGTGAAAGAGAGAGAGCGAGACAGAATGAAGGACGACTGCAAAGCTCAACCTGCAGAGAAGAAAAATGAAAAGGATTATGATTATCATAGCTATGTTATGCTTAAGTAACCAAAAGATCAATCTACATTTGCATTTCCAAAAAAGAAGACCAGTGCTAAAACGAAAGAATAATGTTTATAAAGAATTTGGTAAGCTTAGATTTGTTGGAAGCGAATAAATAATTCTTGGTCACTCATTAACAAAACAACAAAAACTCAGAAGAACTTCCAGTGATGTAATACTGCCGTGATATTCAGTACCAGTATTACAACATAACAGTGACTCCATAACTGTTGCCACAATTTTAAATGGTGATCAGCAGAGTAAATAAAAGATTTTCAAACTTAGCAACTCCTAATTTAAAAGATCCACAAATATTTTGAAAGAGTGGGATTTTTTTAAAGTGTGATTTTTTTATTATTAAAATTAAATATTGAAACAAAACATTTGCATTTTTTTTTTTTAATCATATTTGATAAATCAGGCTTTTACTGCTCAAATAGTATGATATAGAAGAACATACAATTCACACTTGAGGAGGAAAAAAACTCCCAATATATCTCTCCCAATAATATGTCTTATTAAGTATGGTTTTATAATCAAACCTCTGTAATTGTTATTGTGGATGGCAAAATTTGAGACTTGCATTTTAATACAATTTTCCAATTATGTATGGATAATCAAGTAAACCTAAGTTGCTTTAGTCCAGTAAATGTTCGACTTGAAATATTACTAAGAATATAAAAGCTATTCTTACGTTTACTTCATAAAAATTATTAACGAAAGACTGTGTATAGTGAACTGAAGGCAGACATTTTTAGAATTATAAAATGCTTTTTATAATTCTTTTTAATTGCTTAAAAAATATGAGCTAGCCTATCAATCAGACGACTGAAGGCAGTTAGTAGATTGTACACAAGTTTCTCCCTCCAGTAAGGTTTTGATCATATCGATAATTCAAAAGCCTTAGAAATGATAAAGCCTGTAGTGTCTGTCCTGTAGGCTTTATGGGGTTAATGCAATGATGTCAAATATGAAGATGGAAAAACATCATATTACAGTAACATGGCAACAAGCTCTTATTGGCTAACAATTCTTGGAAACCTGATTAAGAGCAAAAGATCAAAAGACATCGTCCTTGCAAAAAAGTTGTTACAAAATAAATGATGCATTAACATTGCACTGTCAGGCAGTGTCACTTACATTAAACTGGTTGTTTTATAAATGAACGTGCACAGCTTGAACATATATAGTATGTACAATATTATTTGACCTACTGCACTTCAACATGCTCTGTCTACTGTATTTGTTTTAAGCGAACGCAAAGCTGGAAATATGAACAGAAAAATAAATATCAGCGGTCAAGACTCCTCCTACCCTTGCACAAGTATCAAAGCCTGCGAAATGCACATACAAGCACTATACACATAAAAAGCACGGCATAAGCAAATCAGACCTGTTTATATAATATTACACGTGCTTTCTTGGGAAAAGACACTGTAACATAATTCGAAAAGATCCACTGAGATCAATATGAATGGCTCGAGCTAACACACTAGCAGCTCGCGCATCTACACAAACGCCGGCTCAATAAAGCTCACCTCAGGTTAATTTCTCCCCGGTTGTGATTTACTCCATGAGTTACGATGTTAAACTGTAGTGTCTGTTCGGTTTCGTCCTGTTTAAAGGGGTTTTGTACTGGTTTAGTATGAAAACACGGGGAAGAGGTAGAGAGGGTGAGTGTAGACAGGGCAAACACTAAAGAGAATAGCCCGATATTTTCCGCCCCTGCCAGGAAATGACATCACGCCAGTAATTTGTGGGGTAAAAACGATGAAAAAATGGGTTTTTAGTAATTGTTTTCTACATTAAATTCTTATTCAACTTTTTAACTAATCGCATTTAAAGATAATCTGCATCTGCAGAGGTTTGTGGCCTGGTTAGGCGGGCCTTCTGTTACAGTGGTGGTGGGTGGAGGGGCTGGTAACCCAATCCTCTCACAAACATGTTTTGGACATACTTGAAGCACACTTTATTCTTTTGAAATGCTGTTTATTGGTGAAATTGAGGCAATTTTGTTATTTTTAATGCAACTGTGTTCAAGCATTTTTATTTTTATTTTTTTGTATGTACACACTGAAAAAGCAAAACAAATTACATCATCATGAAAATAAAAAAGAACTCAGCTTATTTAGCCTCTGTATAAAAAGCAAAATATATTTATAAAATGCTACGGTGTTTTTTTAAAACTTTTGCCCATTTGAAGTCTTTTTGTAAAGAGTGGCCATAACCAGAGAACTTTGTGAGTATTGATGCCATTGTCTGAGGTGATGTAATTTGCAATATAAAAATAATGTGGTTCAACATCATAAACTCAACCAAAATCCATCTAAAGTAACAGCCAAAGTGACATATTTCAAATCCATGTCAGTAGTTATAAATTGATGCATGATTGACTTAATTCCAGTGCGTCTTACGTACCTAAATGTGGCTAAAACCTTTATTTCTCACACACACACACATATACACACAACTAGGAGATTATTGCTGAAGCATTTCCAACAGTACATAATACTTTATCACACTGTGATAGGACAGATTTGGTAGGAGAAGTCTTGCATAAATTAAGAGTCCTGAGAGTTGGGGATAAAACAAAGGTTTAAAGGTTGTACGCCTGTCGGATATTGAGCGTGTCTTTCATCATCAGGTCTCGGAGTCTCCATAATGCATCGGCCATCGTGGTGTGAGCGCCCTTGCTTTTCAGCCAGTGAGTAGGGAGACGGCTCTCCTGCTCCCTGGTGAGCCGACAGTCTTTTCTTTGTGCTGAAGGAATGAAAATTAGAAAGAAAACATCATTTAAATGACTAAATTATGAATGTTTTTGATGCCACCATGTATAACATTGTGTTATATAATACACTATATAACATTATATAAGTAAAAGTGCTACAAAACTGTGGTATAAGGAAATATCAGTAAAACAATTGATTTAACAAAAGAATTTAGCAATTATTTAGTAAACTACTATTCAAAGGTTTGGTGTCGGTGACATTTCTTTGTGAAGACATTTCTTCAAAAGTAATACATAAAACAACTCACATATGCAATTCACATATTTACCCTTAAGGCTCTGGTCCCACTTGCTAATAGTGGAGGATTCAGCACTGAGGCCCTCAATGTACTTCAAATAAGCTTCTGAATGCAGAAGACGCTGAGGTTTTGGAGGTGGGGCAACAAAAATAGGCGGAGCTAGCTGCTGCTGGCCTGGTTGACCTTGACCTGGATATGGTGGTGGAGCTTGTCCTGGCCCATATCCACCCATCTGAGAGAACAAAGAAAGAGAAAAGTAAAAGCAGAGATGACAACCTGCTTCTGCTTTAGCGTCACTACTGAAAGCTGCATGAATATATGTGCTTCACCTGCATGCCATAATGGTTTCCAGGACCAGGACTTCCAGCCATGCCGTTCATTCCTGGGCCCATCACACCTGAGTAGGAACGCAAAAACAGTTTAAATCTTGAGTTAAGTTGAAATCTTAACACCAATAAATAAGCTTGTCAATAATGTGCACAGATTGAATAAATAAATACTGTTTCTATGAGTTACACTTTACCGAAGCGCATACAGATTGTATAAAACAAAGTTTCAGTGCAGTCAGTCCATGGAAAAGTGGAGGTGACAAATCGTGTAGAAATTAGATTAAGAAAGTGTGAGGTGAGACATTTAGGAAAAAAAAAACATTAGCATGTTAGTGGTTTTGTGTGAATATTCCCACCCTATGAATTAGATACAACTAAAATTAGACCATGCAGAAATACATATATTATCTGGTGATAAAAAGCATTTCTTCATTCACTAAAACAATGTACAAACAATAGACTGTGTTTCAAAATCAAATAAGCTGCCTTGCTGTCCAGGCAGAACACTAGATTTTGGAACAAATCCATGATTTCAAACCAAGAAAAAAATTGGATTGAAGCTGGTCAGAAGATCTTCAGGTGTGGTTTCTGTCTGATCAGGGTGCTTCTTACCCGGATGGGGCATACCAGGGTACCCGGCCATGCCTGGTAGAAGGTAGTGCTGAGAAGGCAGCTGGGGCACCCCCATGGGATGAGGTGGTGTGCCACCCATGCCCATCATGCCCTCAGAAGGACCCTGCATAGGCATGTAGGGCGGGCCATAATTTCCCATCATGCCGGGTGAGGAGGAGATAGCACAAAAAGATCCATGCATTGATGACATGCAGTTGTCTAACAAGTCATGCAACTACAAAATAACAGTCATAACAATGTCAAAGAAAGTGCGAATTTTTAAACATGGTTAATCCAGGCATGTTAAAAAAAAAAAAAGCTTTACATATTAACAGGTTAATAAAAAAAAAAAGGTTGGGATGCAAAAAGAACAGTGTAAATGTGAAATAAAGAATGTGGCAACATTTAGTGAAATGAACTGAATCATCACTAATGGGGCACCATTTTGGTACGGGGAAGAGACATGATTGATGAGTTGAGGTTTGAGATGGTTTAAATAGATTTTCGGAGGGTGCCCAGATGCTGCATCTGTCTCTTTCAGCAAGGGTGGGGGCGATTTGGCGTTACCTGGCACAGGTGGCATGGCCTGGTTTAGCATCCCCATAGTGCTTGGGTGAGGTACCACCCCCATCATTGAGCCGACTGGGGTACCTGCTCTTGGGGAAGCCTGCTGCTGCTGAATGACCCTCTCCCGTTCTTGCTGCTCTACCAGTTTAGCTGCCCGTTCTGTGAAAACATTGATAACTGAATTACAGACTCTCCGGTATGTGGTGGTATTAAGCAACACTGTAAATAATAGAAACAGTTTCCATTTAGAAATAGTCTGCAAAGCATCATCTGTTGTGCATGGAGGAAACAGATCCCAGTAACCACTGTTATTCATTTCTATGGGGAAAATGAACTGCTGGCTATTTTTAAGGAGGACAAATAATCTCCGCTGCGGACATGCAGACATTCAGATGTGAGATCCCAAACGAATCTCTTATCTTGTGAATTAATTTGTTGTATTCATAGCAGTTTCTTGTAAAAATGTTTTGCTTTATTAGACTATGACTAGATATTTATCTTAATGGATTTTTTTTTTACTTTAAAATGAAAATTTGCTAAAATTTATTCAGCCTCAGATGAAGATGATTTTTCTTCTTTCGAAACAGATTTGGATAAATTTAGCAACAGGTGCCATCAGAATGAGAGTTCAAACAGCTGATCATCACAGCAATCCACAACAATTTGACATCAGCTATTGTCTTGTGAAGTGAAAAGTTGTGTGTGTGCACAAGAAACAAATCCACCATTAAGACATTTAACTTCAAACCATCAATTTCATCCAAAATACCTTAATAATGCTTCCTCCAGTCTAAAAGTGCATCCCCTATCAAAATATGTTAAATGATGGACTGGAGTCATGTAGATTATTGTTATGTTTTCATCAGCTGTTGGGACTCTCATTATGAGGGCACCCATTCACTGCAGTGGATCCACTGGTGAGCAAGTAATGTAATACTGAATTTATCCAAATCTGTCCCAATGAAGAAACAATCTCATCTTCATCTTGGATCACGTGAGTTAAACTATGGTAATCAGAACTAGAGCAAATTTTCAGGAAGAATTGAGGATGTACCTTCATATTCTGCCTTCTTAGAAGCTTCCAGGTTCCTCCATTCTGTGCCCACCAGTCGGCTCAGCTCTCCAAAAGAGAAATCAGGGTGACGAGCTTTTATAATAGCCCTCACTTCACTGCTAAACAGGATGTAGCCGCTCATGTTGATCTTGCGCTTGGCTCCTTCCTTTTTGGACATACCCTTAATCTTTGGTGTGGACTGTGCATAGCAAACAGGGTGTAAAGAAAATGTCAGGAGAAAAGAAGTTGATCAAATGAAAACCAAATAGTTGAAGATTTTGAATAAATGACTGTATATTGAATATGATAACTAGCTATCAGAAAACAATGAATTTCTGATAATAACTATATAATGTCCACAATACAAGGTAATATTTATTCATGTTTAATTGTTTCATATTTGCTAAAAATCACTAGTTATGATGCACACATAATTGTAAAATTATTAATATCTGAATATTCTTGTGCACGTAAAAATGGACAGGATGGGTAAAGACTGATTTCATGGGAGATTGGAGTACCTGTGGTGGTGTATAAGGCATATCCACGTCACTGGTTGTGGATGCCTGACTGGGTGGCATTGAGGGTGTCGCTGCTGCTTCATCGTCATCTTCGTCCAGGTCATCCATATCTTCATCCAGATCCTCCATGTCTGCAAACTTAGCCTCTAGCTCCTCAATCTTCTTATCCAGCAGTGGAGATGGCACCTTCTGGGGCACGACGGGTTTTCTGAAATTATTTTAGAGCATCAGTTAGTCGCCAAACTCAATCAACCATTTCAAGCCTTAGTCTGAAGTCTGGCACATTAATTATTGATAACAGCAATAAGACATACTAAGGAGCTTTTAAATAACCTCTCCATGTTCACATTAATGCACTCTGGCTGTAACACATACTGCCCACTAAAAGCAAGGCGGGAAAGGAAAAAAGCACCTAAAGTAGAAGATCTCATCATCAACCACTTTGGCTGAGAGGGAGAAGCGTTTAAGAGCTTTAAACTTCTTCATCTGCTTTTCACTCTCAATGTAGCGACTCTCAAACAGGAGCATGTCTTCTTCTGGATACTCAGTTGGTCTGCAGGACAGGAAGTCCTTAAAAGAGGAGACCACACATTTCCCTGTGAAAACAAAGAGAAGGACTTAAAATTTGGTCTATAGTAAGTTTTCAAACAGAGTCAGAGTTTTTTTTTCAAATACAAGGTAGGGAACCAAAGAAGAGAACAGAAAATGTTCAAGCACTTAATCAGCTGTATAAATCCCATCTGTGGGAATGCAGTCTTATAAGTTTCAACATGATAAATTTGCTTCTGGATCTGCAATCATTTATTTCACTTGGCTGCTTTTTTTTCCGAGCCAAGTGATCCCACACTGATTCAATTATGCATTCAGGGTTCTGAGGTGGCTAGTTTTATACTATAAAATCACTGCTTAATTGTATTTCCAGTGTCTTTGTGAAATGAAAAGTCTCTCAGCATGTTAATGATCCCAAAGGCACCACCATGTGACAAGAATGGTTGGCAAAATTTCTTTATCACAGCTTGAACACCCACAATTTAGCTTGGTGTGGGATGTGGATGGACAGCAAACTGATATGAAACTAGGATTTCATTACAGTTACAATAAATTCATTCACTCAGTGCCCATACCTAAGATGCAGGTCATAGGACAGGTCTCCTCCAGGTTGCTGAGGAACACCTCACGTTTGTAGAACATCTTTGTTGGCTCATGTTCTGTTTCCTCAGGGTGGATGAAGATGGGTCCAAAGAAGAACGCTGCTCCATCCCGCAACCACATCTTCTCGATTCTGTCCATATCAACCAAAACAACTCAGACTATTGCTGTAGGCTTATATTACTGTCCAATCTTTGTGGTCAATGTGTACTTTTATAATGAGTTATGTCTGTAAAATAAGCATGATTTTGCCCACCTGCCAACTCGTGGTCGCACCAGCCTGTGGGAACGTATGTAGACACAGTCACCCAATTTAAGCCACATGTCATTGTAGAGGAGCTGTTCATAGTACTGGCATCCAGGTTCTCCATTGGCCACTTCGACTGGAACGTCTTCTCGCTCCTATGGAGAGTAGGTGCAAAATAGTGTTATATGATTAATTTAAGAAAAAAGAAATGTGCTCAAAGTCAATAATTTCTTTCATACCTTCTCGATGAAGCTCCCGTTCTCTCCATCAGGAAGATCAGACACTTTGTCTTTAGCACTGACAAACATGGAGGCAACTCTGACTACGGGTAACACAACCTCCCGAGGGACTAGTTTGATAGAGCTTGGTGGCATGGACCATACTTTGATCTTCTTGAAGGTTTTGGTCCTGGCAGTATAGCGGGATTCACAGACATAGACATCTTCGGGTCTAAAGCCTTCCGGTTGCGACTTAAAATATTCCTAAAACAATAATCCCACACTCAAGAGAATCAAATGCAACATACATCAAGAGCTTGTGAGGAACATACTGAAAGTATGAAAATATATACATACACATTTAACACACATACATATATATATATATATATATATATATATATATATATATATATATATATATATATATACATATACACACACATCTCATTAATTTTACTTTCACTGCAATGTATAGCCTCTTGGTCATTTCAATTTATAATTCATTTAAACATATCTAAAACATACTTGAACTGTGGCTTATGTTACCTACCTTTACAAACAACACAGCGCATTTCCCCAAGATCTTGCTGAAAGGCACACGGTTATAGTAGTCGCTCTTGAATACTTCCTTTTCCAGAAACTTACGCGTTGCCAAATGGAAAGTTTCCCCTGGACGATAAAACCAACATCCGTACATCCACTGCTCACCTGCAGTCAATACAAGAAAATGTGGACAAATGAAGGTGATATGTCAGCAAAAAAGCAATAGAGAATTAAGCAACAGCAATAAAGAACAAGCGAGAATGTGCGCACCAGCTTCGTCCTTCCAGAGTTTCTCAATGCAGACAATGTGAGGCTGCAAATTCGCTTCTGAAGGCTGAACATACACACAATCTCCCACACTGTAGGTGTTGTTCTCAAAGTTGCAGTCCTGACTATATGAGCTTTGAGGACCAGATGGCCACTGGTTTCCTGCAGCACCCTCTGCTTTGTCCTCTTCTGGAAGAGCTATTCATCATAAAAGCAAAATGCACATTATTACACTTCTATAACAGACAATCATTATAGCAGCAATACTTTAAAGGGTATCCCAAGGTGTTACATAACTTTAAAAATGCTAGAAGCAACAGCAAAGCAATTTCTGAAAACATCAAGAGCAAAGAACCTTTTTTGTCTTCCTCCTGTTTCAGCAGATCTTCCTCAATTTCTTGGGGCAGTTTCTCTCGCTTCTCTTGATCTATGTCGGCATGCAGATGTTTGGATGTGTAGCTCAGTGCTGGGGTCAGCAAGATTTCACCATTCTTGCACAGCTCGTCACGGATCTTCACAAAGAAATGCTGTAATTCCACAGAATCCTCAAAGATCTCAGAATCGGTCCTGAAAGCACACAACAGCTGTAATGAATTCTGAGATGACTGTTTCTAAACTTGACTTCTATTCATGATGACTCTACCATCAAACTTCTCTCTGTTGGACTTGAATGGAGCTCAAAGGAATTATTCATGAAGATTTTCTCATCATTCACTCACTCTTATGTCGTTCCAAAATTTTTTCCTCCATGGACCTATTGCTATTATGTTGCCAAATATGCCAGAATGTTCAATGCAAAGCATTTTATTAAAACTGAAAAGCCAAACTACAGGATTACCTTTGATACACTTTCACAGACTGCATACATTTTTAAAATATTTTTAAGTCATATTTCAAGTTTTAAAATAATATTGTCACTGATTACATTTACTTAGAAAGTATTTTCAAATAATGGAAATAATTAGTGTATTGAATATACATGTCTTGAATTCATTCAGTTATGTTAAACATTCACTATACTTTTACTATTACTACTCTAAACATCATGAAAAATAATTCTGGTAAAGTTTTTTTTTTTTTTTTTTTAGGAATTCCCTATTTTATATTTTAGAAAACAGATTTTCTTTTTTTACTATTTTGTTTTTTCCATACTTATCCTGACCTGGGAATTACTCAAATTTCCTACTTTTCCATACTGCATAGGAACCCTTACATAATGAAATATGGATAATAATATGCATAATAAATGTCTCATAAAAGTGGTCCGACATGACTCACTCATATGCTAAATTGAGGAATGAGGTTTGAGAAAGACACAAGGAAGGGAAAACACTGGCACATAGAGCAAGTCATATGGAGCCTTTTATGGTGTTTTTTTCCTGTAATTTTTAAAGCCAAACGCCATTCCTGTTCATTTTATAGAAAGTGGCATCTTTTGAATTCCAGTTTCTTTAATGATGACAAGAATAGCTGATTTTCACACTCTTCCTTGCTTACCTGTTGAGACGTCTTGCTTTCTCCAGCACCTCAAACACATGCTCCTGGAACACATCCAATCTCCGATAGCGACCATGATCCACATTATTACGAATAATCTCTAAAGTGAGGGGTGGGTCCTCTGGGTTAGCAGGGTCAATGGCGGGAACCTCCGCCAAAGAGTCACTATAGCAGCGGCCTTCGTCATCCTGGTGCCCCATCATCGAAACGAAGAGGTTCCGGATAAGCTCATGCACAAGAGAGGCAACTGACAAACCACCCAGTCCACCTTCATCTCCATCCTCTTCATCCTCAATCTGTCGACGGGCTTCCAGAAAGGCTCGATGGAGCAGCAGTGCATCTCGGTATATTAAAGACTCTGGTTCGTTGTAGGTGCAGGCGTTGTTGAACATAAGGATGAAATCTTCTGCTAGCGAGTCGACGTCTTGGTAGCGTCCCTGCACCATGTAGCTGCGTATACGCTCCATGTCAATAGGACGCTTAATGGCGGCATAATAGTCAGGCAGCTCAGAACGTGAAGGCAGACGCAGGAAGACGGTGCTGAGACGTCGGCCACGATTGTCTGTGAAGTTGCGCACAGCTTCGTAGAGATCAGAAAGCTTCTGCTGGAGTGGTGTGGTCTGGGTGCGGGCCTTTTTAGGGGAGGCAGTAACTCCACTACGGCCTAGAAAAAAAAGAAAGGAATTTAATAAAAAGAAAAATGTTAAATCTAAAATTAATATCTTCATTAGTTTCTTAATGTGTCCAATTTTAGCCAAAAACATACGAAGCTTGAGTTTGGGAGAGCCCATGTCATCTTCCTCGGGGGGAGGGCCAAGTTCCTTCTGTTTATCCTTAACTATCTTCTCCAAGATGTTTGCATCATTATAAACCTGCAAGTAAAAAAAATGAAATGGCAAGCATAAATTTCAAATTAGACTCTGTTAGGTCTATTTTAGACACGATATTCTGGTTTGGACCCATACAATTAAACAATGAAGTAATATTTGATTGGATGAACTGTTCCTTTAAAACTGCTGTAAACCTCATTCTAAACATAGACATACTTGTATATTTTAGAGCATTTTCATCAAAACAGTTATAATGAGAATTATCATTACAACTTCAATAACTTTTTTTTTATTTTAACATATTTTAAAAAGCAACTTATTCCTGTGATGCAAAGCTTAATTTTCAGCATCATTACTCCAGTCTTCAGTGTGACATGTTATTCAGAAATCCTTCTAAAATGCTGATTTGTTTCTCAAGAAACATTTATTATTATCAGCATTAAAACTGATTTTTGTTGCTTAATATTTTTTTGGTAATCGTGACTTTTTTTTTTTTATTCTTTGATGAAGAGATAATTCAAAAGAACTGGACCCCAAACTTTTAAACAGTATTGTATTATAATTTAGCATTCAGAATGAGTAAAGTTATGATGCCCACCTGAGATCCTTCCTCATTATAGTGGCGGGCATTGCGAAACATAAGCTTCATGTCATCCATGAGTGCTTCCTCATTGTTATAACGCTCAGTGCGGATATTGTTCTCGATGGTACGCAGGTCCATTGGATCTTGGATGATCTGGTAGTAGTCTGGGTAATCCTTCTTAGAGGGCTTCACCATGAAGAGATCACAGAGGCGCCGTCCAGTGCCTGCCTCACGTGCCTCAGTCACTGCAGCATACAACATCTTCATTCTGTTTTTCTTGGTGTTCTTCTTGTGGCTTTAAGTACCAGATTATGGGTAGCAAAAAGAAAAGAATGTAAAAAAAATATTTCTGATTGCAAGTCTTATGGATGAAAAATAATGCGAGTGATTTAAAAATCACCTTTTCCTTTTACCACTTCCCAATTCTGAATTTGCAGTAGAGGTGTCTCCTTCATCATCATCTCGGCGCTCTCTTTTCTTTTGCTAGAACACAAATTCAACCGACCAAAATAACCCTCTTTTTCTCATTTCCCTGAAACACTAGGACATTCCTGCAATAGGTTTCCCATTAGGTTTTGGAGAAGAGCTTTAGTTCTTAAAGCAGACTGACCTGCATTATTTGCTGTAACCTCTGAGCACGTTTGTATATGGTGGAGTTGGGCATGTTGTAGCGTTTAGCATTCTCAAACATTACCGTGAGGTCAGCCTCAATCTGCTCGACTCCTTCATAATCCCCATTCTTCATTCTATCCCTATAAAGAATATTAAAAAATTAAAAGAGTGTGTAAATGTTCACTGTTTTCAAACTTTGCGATTCAAATAGGTAGATTTATCATGTGGGTTATCCACACCTGATCTGTTGTAGTGAGATGGGGTTTTTGATCTGATGGTAGTAGTCTGGGTATTCCCTTCGTGCGGGCAGCTGGAGGAAGGGTTCAGCGAGAAGCAGCCCCTGAACGCTTCGGGCTCCTCGCACTGACTGGTACAACAAGAAGATTGGGTCACCTGCACTGAGACCGCAATCGGCCTCCGATTCTCCAGTGTCATAACGTACAGTGCCTGAGACAAAGTATAACGACAGACAAAGTTACTTCAAAGAACATTCCTTGTTCTTGCCTATGTGTTTTTGAATATGTAGAGTTGGCAGACTCTCTCAAATGGATTGCTATAGACAAATCCTAGACAAAGGGAACTGTTGATATGCACCTGTGAGAATGGAGTCTTCATCACTTTCAGACCCAGCCTGAAGAGCCATAGTGATGGCAGACAGACGGTCACCCTGAGCAGACCTCCGATTTCTAGCAAAACACATCATGTTACAGACTAAAACATGCATCTTCAAAGCATCCAGCTGAGGAAAAGAAGAAATACCTGATGCGGAGGCTAGATTTAGTGGGTTCAGCCTGCTCAATCTCAGTCCTTCTCTGGGCAAATACCTTCTTAATTGTGTTTGCATCCTTTAAAAAGACAAAAATGAGTTTGTGATGTATACAAGGAGTTATAGTTGATGAATGGACAGCAAGGGTATAAAGTGCACAAACCTTGAAAACTTGTGACCCTGGCTCATTGTATGTTTTGGCGTTTTTTGTCAAAAGATCAATGTCCTTGGCCATGGCACTGATGGATTTGTAATGTCCCGCCTAAAAACAGAACACAGTACGTTAACACAAGGAGTAAGCCATTTCATGTCAATATTAGAGATTTCTGATTCATTGTGTAAATAACTAGAAGAATAACAAAGTACAGTACATGGTAAAACTATTGCGCTACAAACCAGTGTGTTTCTAATTATGATAATAATTAAAAATATAAATAAATATATATAAATAAATAAATAAATATATATAAATAAATAAATATATATATATATATATATTTTTTTTTTTTTTTTTTTTGACAGTCTTTATTATTACACACCACTGTACACTTTCACTGTACAATTGGGGAAGTGTACAATGGGGGAAGTCGTGGCCTAATGGTTAGAGAGTCGGACTCGCAATCCAAAGGTTGTGAGTTCGAGTCTCGGGCCGGCAGGAATTGTAGGTGGGGGGAGTGCATGTACAGTGCTCTCTCCACCCTCAATACCACGACTGAGGTGCCCTTGAGCAAGGCACTGAACCCCCAACTGCTCCCCGGGCACCACAGCATAAATGGCTGCCCACTGCTCCGGGTGTGTGTTCACGGTGTGTGTGTGTTCACTGCTGTGTGTGTGCACTTTGGATGGGTTAAAAGCAGAGCACGAATTCCAAGTATGGGTCACCATACTTGGCTGTATGTCACGTCACTTTTCATTGTTATAGTCTGCTAGCATATTTTCAAAGCACCACATACCTGTATCCTCTGAGCCACAGTGCGCAGATCTATTGGTTCTTTTATTACGGCATAATAGTCTGGATAAAGCTGGAAAGGAAGGAATGGGAACTTCAGTCAGTTTTGATTAAAGTAACAAACTAGTCTGACATTATTATCCACACTAATTGACTACATAAATGTGGGTCTCACCAATTTGGAGGGAAGTTTTTGGAATAGCTCACTAACAAGCCTCCCTGAGGAATCAGTGCATGATACCATGGCCTCCAAGAGCTGCTCCAGTATGGCTTTTAGATAGCTTGGAGGTCTCTGTTGGGCAAAGGTGTATAGAGGAGAAAAATTATATTAGTCTGGATGTGCATATTAATACACACATCCAAAAACGCAAACAGAAAAAAAAAAATTCCTTACCTCCTCCTCCATGGAAGCACTTGGGTTTTCTGCATCTTCACCTTCCTCATCATCCTCAGCCTCCTCTCTTTCGGCTCCCTGTAGTAGTTCATTCTTGGTAGTCAGGAAGACGTTCAAAAGCCTACAGGCAGCTCTGTACTCTGCACTGTCAGCCTGTTGTAAGAGACCCACAGGTGTGCATTTCTGAGTTGACGCTGGCTGTGATGCTGAACAGTTTGGATTGTGCAACAGCTACGTCGACAGAGCATCTAACCAGTAGTTTAAAATAATGGGCAGACTGAGCTGATTCATGTGCCAGAAACTTCAGTGTTAAATTAATTTAAATGTGTAAATGTAAATGCAAACTCACTTGATAGTATGCTTTGGCGTTATTAATAAGCAGATGAAAGTCAGCTGAGAACTGCTCAACATCCTGGTATTCCTCTGCCCTGAGCTTCTGCTGCATTTTCGTCATGTCAATGGGCTGGCTCACCACTTCATAATAGTCAGGCTGATTCCTAAAACAGAAAAATGAAGAATAGAAGTTGAGGCATAAGTTAGTGTCTATTGCATGCATTAAACTCAGTATGGTTTATTTCATCACATGGTAAAATTCATTTAAAAAAAGAAATACACAAAATTGTTTACTACTTTTACTTTTCTGCAAGCATTACTTTATAAGATGGATAAGTTGAGCCAGTGTTATTTTAGCATCAATGAGATACTATTATTGTTTTTTTTTTCTTCTTTTTATTTTAGGGAAAGTTTTAGCAATTTTCCCCCCATTTTGATTAGTATTAGTTTTTTTTAAAAAATATGTTAAATAACATTTATTGTTAATATATGCTGTCTTTCTCTACATTCTATTTTATTTTAGTTAATGTTTATTTTATTTCAAGTAACAAAAATGGTTGTTATGATTTTGTTTTTATATATTAGACTATTAACAAAACTAAAGAAAATTATAGAGCACAATGATTTATTTTCTAATAAAAATAAATATAATTGCAATAACTGTGATGTAATACAAGTGTCATTTTTAATTAATTAATCATTTTTATACTCTACTTCCATTAACATTTATTTTATGACAGGTAAAGAAAACGTCATGGTTAAAGTTGTACTTGACTATAATAACCCTGAGCAGGACTAGACAATGACGTAAAAGCAGCCATTAACTGTCCAGCATTCGTAAATGTGTAAAGTGTAAAATAGCATGTAATATATATATTTTTTTTTAATGCAGGTGTGTCAAAACATTTAACTGACAGTGTACATTAAAAGACAAGGAATATACTCGTACCTCCTCTTTGGTGCACGAACAAAGAGCTCACAGATCTGTCTGCCTTGGTCATCTTTGTAATCTCTGACAGTGTTGTACAATTCATGGCACACAGCAATCTAAAGACAAGAAAAAGACTACATTAGTGTTATGATCTAAACTGATCTATGACCAATCTATGAGCTAAAGCAAGCCATTTGAATATACTGAACCCCATGTACTCACTTGATCAACAGAAGGAGCAGTGGAAGCTCTCCTCCTCTTCCATCCACTGACTGGGGTGGATGAGGCAGCATCATCAAAGTCTCCTCCGCTGGCACTGCTGGAAGGAGAGGTGGCTCGTCTTCTCTTGGAGCCCATTGAAATGGTACCTGCTGACCAACAAACATCCTTTTTGACACGGGGCTTCTGGCACTTTTAACTAATTAATAGCCATGAGTTTTCCAGTTGATATGATAAAATAATGTGGATTCTCAGGAATCATTTCATGGAGATAAATACCATTGGTATATCAGGTACCAATCCTTAATATCTATACATTTGCATGGTTATACTTTTTAATAACAAATATCACCAGTTAGATCAAAAACGTCTTCATACCTGAATGCAAAAACTACGAATGAGTTATTTCATGATTTTAAAGATGGTATTACAAGACTGTAGATTTTGTGGATCACCATATATTATTCTCCCATTATAAATGTTTACAATATCTATATGTGCTACTAGTCATAAACAAACTAAGTTACAGTTGACCTGCTTAATGGAGAACAAAGGAAAGTTTTGACATTAATTTATCACCCATATATACATTCTTTTATACCAGCTTTGAAGTAACTTAAGCCTATAACAGAAGCGAATACGCTTTGGACTATATCAAAGTCCTTTTAAGGTATTCTATAGTCTTTGACTATATGCATCTACAGTGTTATTGTGGAATAGCATACTTAGCCGCGTGCTAATCTTCCGGTAAACAATCCCTAAACAGCTAACAGCCAATCGACGCTCCGCGTTTTAGTCAAACAAAAGAGCGGTCTTGCGGTGTGCTCTCGTACTCACTCACTTCTCTTGAAAAGCACACTTCGGTTTCTTATATTAATCTTGCTGAGGTTTATAAACGTATTCGGGAGCAAAGGGTTTTAGAAATATGATGACCTACCCGTATTAAAATCGCGACTTCACTGGCGCAGTTACTAATTATCTTTCAGTAACAACAGAGCAGCAACTGTTAGCCAGCAAGTAGCGTTGAAAGCTAACAAAGTCCCGCCTCCTTCCTCATACGAAACCGGAAGTACATTTAACTAGCTCCTCCTTACTTCCGAAAATGTAGAAATATAAATACATTTTAAATACTGAATTTTCTCTTCTCTTTACTGAAAATGAAAACAAACGGCATTCGAGATAAGATAAACATTTACAAAAGATTTAATGTTTTATTTTAGGAACAGATTCCAGAATTACAACGTAATTAAACTTAACATATCTACATAGTGTTTAGGCCTAACGTTTTCTGTTTCAAAGGTTTTTAAAGACGACGAAGATTACAATGAATTAAGAATGAGAAAATATAGAAATAAAAGCAAAGTAATGGAGCCGAATAAATAAATAAATAATAGATATTTTAAATGATCTATTAAATATAAAAGATATAATAATAATAATAATAATTAAAAATATATATTTTTGCAGTTTACATAAATATACTGCCACTACTTAAAATTAATATACTATTACATTTTACATATAATTACAACAAAATAACATTTAAAAAATACAGCACAACTACTTTTTTATCAAAATAAAAATAACTATAATTTAAAAAGACTGTAATAAGATGCTGCAAACTAAAAGCTTATAGGAAATTCTCAAGGGAGCCCAATATTTGCTTGAAAACGCAAATTCTCTTCCGGGTTTTAGGCCACAAAAATAAACATGCTGCATAATTAATAATACATGAATAATTAATTAATTTAAATAAGATTAAAAATAATTACACTAACTTAAAAACATATATATAATTTAGCAAATAAGAGCAAAACACTACATACAAAATTAAAAGTGCAAAAAGGTAAAACAAATGTAGCCTACTTGCTTTAAAATATTTATGGTTATATCGAGGGTTAATTATTTATTTGTTTAATGTATTAACTGTAATTTGTTAATGTCCTGTCGTTTGGCATAGTGGTCTACTTACAAATCGTTCTAGCTTATGTTAAATCTATAGGGCTCTGTGAATGGCACTCGGGAATAGTATCATAGTATCCGGACTGTATCATTATATTGTCAAATGAAAGACGCCTCCTCCAGTCGCTACTTGACGTCAGGGTAGATCCCGCAACTATTGCATTGAAAGGGAATTGCGGATAGATAAAGAGGCAGAAGAGGACCATCCGTCCGTAGGAGCAGACGATCAGGTATTACATTTATTTTAAGTTTTCCTCGAAGTCAGCGGATGAAGTGTATGAACTGATTTAAATGTAGAAGCAGAATCCTCTGCAATGCCACTGCAAGATTGCATGCATGATGTGGGCAATAAACTGTAGTCCATGTTGCATAGTAGGAGTCTATGGAAGGTAACGTCGATTAAAAACAAAGATGTTATCTGTTTTCAGTCAATTCGTGTTAATGCTTCGTTGTCTGTTCCTGGAGGATTGTTAGTGCAGGTGGCAACAGACTCCTGAATGCGCATCTATGCGCAGTGTCTGAATACACACGCACACTTATACACGAACAATATGCGTCCACTGGCATAGTGCAATGCTTGTTCAATGACTCGAGATGCGGAGCACTTTCAGATAGTGGTAAGAGGTTTTGTGCATTGCATGTTTACAATTTTTCTTTGGAACTGCCGTTGTTCTAAGATCATAGTTAATTGCTTTGTTGTAGCCTATGTGTAATCTTTTGCTAAAAATAATGTGGTACTACTATGGTATACTGATCTTATAGCATGGTACTGAATGATTACCACATTCATATTCCATGGTATATATAATAGCATGGAATTTGATACTGGTGTTGAAACACTATGGCATTGTCATGGTCCAAAAGCAATATAATAAAAGTACTTTTTGTACTTCATTGCACAGATCTAAAATAAATAACTTGTACTTTAACTGATGTAAGATGTTGACAGGATAATATGCATGACATATTCAGTATATGAGTTGGGTTGCTGAATATTGTTTATTTTGTCAGCTTTGGTTTGGTTCTGTGACCACTTTCTACGAAACAGGGTACAAAATGAGCTGATTTTTTTTTTCTTTTTTTTTTTCTTTTCCATAAATGTCCAGTGAAAAAAGGTGTTTGACCTTTGAAAAATATTTTTTATAAGTTCCAGAATTACAACAATCAAACTTATATAACCAGTGCTTATCTATTTTAAATGTCTTTAAAGATGACAAAGATCACAGTGAATAAGGTATGACCGAAGACAGATATAAAAGCATAGTAATGGAGAAAATTTAAGTCAATAAATTATAGAATAATAGATATATAATAAATAATAAAAATGATAATTTTGCCATATAAAATAAAATTTTAAACCAAAACAAAATGTATGGGCTTTTGTAATAAGAATAAATGTAATGTAAAAGTGTCATTTTTAATCAGTTTATTACTTTCAAATACTCTTTAGAAAGATTCTAAAAAGATAATAATAGGTTGTATAACCTTTAAAAATATTTGTTTGATAATTTATTCAGTAACTTGTAAAATAACTTATTCAATAATGTGTGTAATCAAATTGAGAAGATTTTTATTATTATTATTTGAACAGAGTAACAGGGTTTGCACTGAAAATGTGCACTGAAAATCAATCTAATATATTATGTTAAAATTAGTGTGTAGTCCAGTAGTTCTGCAATGTCATGATATAAGTGTATAATAGTGATGTGCATTAATAGTGATGAAAATCACACTGATCCATTTAGTCTCATTAGTTTCATGTATAGGAAGCTCTTGAGGACTAAAGGTAGGATTTGTGGAGTTAAGTACAGTGGATATTTTTTTAAGAAATATTTTTCATGACAAAAGAGTTTCAATGTTTTTATGAATATGTGAATATGCATTACTTTATTTCCTTTTTTTTAATCATCTTGATAACAGAGTCACTAGAGTTTGCCTATAAAAATGTAATCTCAAAATCTATTAATATCAAAACTGGTCACTGGCTTACAGATGACAATGTACTCAAGCAGTCCCTGCAGATGCTTAGGCTAAATACAATGCCTTATGCAACCACAAACTATTGGTTTTGCCCATCTTCCCCTGCACTGAGAAGAGTAACAGGTACCATGATGACGGTATTCGCACACGCAGGCTTCAGTAGCAGTATGATGTGGTAATGCACACCTGAACAATGCCACACTATTGCAGTAAGATTTAATCATAGCCATGAAACTGAAAACACTGTTCTTCAATACAACCAGGTTTTTTGCAAATTAGTTTTCTCTGTTTTGTGTCTATGTCTAATTTTTTATTAAAGTGATACACTTTCTTTATCACTGACTTATTCACTGACCTCTACTTCTGTCTTGTTTAGTTCCTGAGTGGAAATCAACTATACCATGCCTTTAGGAGAGGATGAAAATGGATGGAAAAAGAAGACATCTGATATCAAGGAAAATTATGATTTCAAGGAGGTCTTGGGGACGTGAGTGTTTGATAAATTAATTGCTTGATTTACAAAGAAAGTGGGCAGAGCATTGTTTAATTAATCTCAGATTTATTATTGAGTTTGAGTCGTGTTATTTTAGTATTATTTATATACTATTATAATTTGTATTAATATTTTGAATTAACTTTTTTTCAGTTTTCTTTTTAATTTTAGTTTAATTTTTAGTCATTTTTGTTATGTACTTTTGGCATTTTTATTATATGAATGTTACTAATATTTAGGGTTAATTTGTTTTTATTTTAGTTTCAGTTTTTATTAATTTTCACTTAGTAATTTTTGTGCTTCAACTTAAACCTATTTCAGGTTTATTGCCAAAGCAATCATTTTTTTCATCATTTTAATTAACAAACATTTTTTATATTTTTAATTTTAGCTAACAGTAATAATCTTGGTTGGAGTGATTTCATACCTTCTCTAATAAAAGGACATCAAAACCACAAGGAACTCATAATGACAGGAAAATCAATCTTTACAGTGTTTTGTGCTGCATAGAAAACATTCCACCATCAGACCACTGAATCACACCTGCAACTATTGTATCAACAAGTGTTCTTATTCCTAATCTTCTTCTTAGCTCTGTAGATCTCCATCATTTGTTTTAGATGAATAACAATATGTCACGTTGGCATTATGAAAACAATATTCAGAATATATTGGCACTGAGTGGCGTCAGTAACAGATCTCATCCATTTTCTGTTGGAGCAGTTGCCTCTTTTTCTCACTTTGCCAGGTGTGATTAATGACACCTCAATGTGGCACGCAGCGTGGCTTTAATTATCCGTCAATATTGGGAATTAGTTAAATTTCCAGATGCTTTCTTACAAAAGCAAAAACAAAATTTCAGTTTGTTTTGAAGTCATGTAGACCTGGCAATGCTTCTATTATTCATGAACTCAGTCGTAGTAGAGGACAAGAGAGCCTACGTCGACCCTAAGTGCACTGGCCCTTTTATGTTGCAGATATATTTATAGTGCGTGGGTAGAGTGTGTACATTTGACTGTCACGTTCTGCACATTTTGGGTGACATGGCTGAGGACGAGGGCCAGAGAGAGAGATAAACAGATGGACAGACCGATCTGCCATGCCGAATATTAGCAACACTCACGCAAGATCTTTCACAAAGCACGTGAGAAGCAGGACAGTGAATGCTGGGTGGGAAGCACATTGCCAGCCTCCAAGGCAATGCTGAGGGGAAAGTCACTAGCGTAGAGCTGTGATGAAACCTCAGACACGCACACACACAGACACATACACAAGCATATAATATTCATCAGGGGGTTCTGAGTGTCTCTCCCCTCCTGCAGCCAGAATGACTGCTATTTTAGATGGCATAACATAATCATTTGGGCATGCTTACTTCAGCTTGAGTTCACATGGCCAGCCTCATGTTAAATCCCCTTCTTTGGAGCTGTGCATGCTACACAATCACCAGAGATACATTCTTAGCATCACTGAAACCTCAGTCCTTAATACCGTTGTGTTTGACTGTCAGCATAAAAGTTTGGACCATTTTGCAGCTTATTCTGGCATAGAAATGTCTACTTTAACAGAAGGAGACCATTTTAATGATATATAAAGTGCAGCTAAGTGCAGTTCTCTTTATTTTAATGTCTTGTTTACATGTGGATACATTACAATAAATTGCAATGCACCTTTAGTTGATCCCACTTTTCTATTTTTGAAATAGGTTCTATTTTATTCTTTAATTTCCCTTTTAACATGAATATATATATATATATATATATATATATATATTTTTTTTTTTTTTTTTTTACTTTATTTACAAATAATCCTGGGTTGATTTCTATGAATTGTTAACACACTGTTAAAAAGTTTGGGGTCAGTGAGATTTTTTTTCCTTGAAAGACATTCATTCATTCATTTAACATTTAACTAATCAAAAGTCACTTTAAAGACATGTAGGCTATAATTTTTTATAAGATTTCTATTTCAAATAAATGCTTATTTATTTCAAAAAAAATTTCTTTAGAATTTTCTTATCATCGAAGAATCCTGAAAAAAAAACATTTTGCAGTTTCCACAAAAATATCAAGCAGACTAACTGATAAATAAACAAACAAATAAATACATAAATTAATATTTCTTGGACTAAAGTAATGGCTGCTAAAAAATTAAGTTTTACAGTCATAGGAATCTATTAAAATTTAAAATATATTCAAATCAAAAACAGTTATTTAAAATTGTAATAATGTTTCACAATACTACTGAATTTACTGTATTTTTGATTAAAAAAATAAATAAATATACCTTCATGAGCAGAGACTGTTTGCATAATCAAACAGTTGTTGGTCCCCATTGACTTCCATAGTATGGAAAAATACTGTGAAAGTGAATGGGGCCCAGAAACTGTTTGTTTACACACATTCTTCAAAATATCTTCATTTGTGTTCAGCAGAAGAAAGAAATTTATACAGGTTTGGATTTTCATTTTTGTGTGCTCTATCCCTTTAAGGTAAGCTTCAACATTTCCAGTGCTGACAGTTGTAAGTAATGTGAGGTCCGTCACTTCTAATGTAGACATGGTGTTACATAAAGTGTTGCATTGAATTGAATGTGACAATTTATGGTAGAATGGGTTTACACAATTCGTTTCATAAATGAAGCCTTTTGTACCTTGCAAACATTGTTTCTTGGTGAACTGATAAGTTGTATAAAAGACATTTATATTTAAACATTTGGCAGACACTTGCTTGTCACATCAGTCAGTGAACAGTCTGTGGACACTATATATACAACTATAGTTGTATTAAATATCCTGCTTTGGACTGGAACATTGCAGTTAATTATAAGTGCTACAATGGAACTATCAATTTCAATGAGCAATTTTAGCTTTGTGCTGAGAGGCACAGGCCATGCTTGTTTTCTTTTGTCAGCAAACAACGAATTCTACAGAGAGCTGAATGAACTGAAGCAGACTGTGTAGTAGGCAAGATTGCTGCAGCGGGGATCTGTGTGCCCCATCAGCAGAAATAATCAGTGAGTAAGAGAGTCATAAATCATGGCAAAAGTCCAAAACCTCAAGGAGAACTTCCTTGAGGTATGTTGTACCATTATCAATGCAGAAGCAATATGTAAATATTATGAAAAAAGTTAGCCTGCTAATCTTTAGAAAGATGGTTTAAAAGATTTCTGTCATCCTGTACTCGTAGCCCACATACTGTATGGTCATAAATCAAAAAGGGGTCTGTGTCTGTTCTGCTCAATTAATCTCAGATTAATGCAACTATAGACAGAAAATGGAACGGTTTCTCTGCATATAGGCAAATCTGTAACCTAGCTTTGTTTTCACAGTGCGATGCGGTTTTGACTAGTTTGCCAGTAAGGCATTGTTCAGAGGATTTAACTGTATATGTTGACAGAAAGCCTCTTTTCTAAAGTAGATTATGGAATTGGTTTACCTGTGAATTCTTTGAGTGGAGTCAATTGATTTATTCTGGGGAAATTGTATCTACTCTGGCTTATCTAGCTACGGACCTGGATTTTGATTAAAGACATGGAAAACGGTTCACAATTGGACACTATGGAGTTTTTAATTTTAGCAAACTGTGTAGGATTTGCTACAGTATATCGAAAGACTGTATCTAATGTTTGAGTTAGTACCTCTAAAAAGAGATAAGAGTTGTGCTAACAGTTATTTGTGACTGTAAGCATTATCCATTCTGCTTGTTTTCCATATTGCAATTTATACAGTTTATACAAAAGTACATGGCCTTTAACATAATGAGGAATGGGTGGTATTTTGTTATGAAATGTTATGTGTAAGTGTTTAAATCATTAGGCTAACTAATATATACAAATAACAGATTGCTTATCTAGTTTCTGTAAGTAGAAGAAGGTCTGTTTTTGTAAGAGGTTAGTGTTTGAAATTTGATTGTTTTTCAGTATTTTTTTAATGTTGCTGTTTTAAAAATGATATTTAGGAAATAAAATGGACTGTTTATATTTGTGTTCTTTCAGATCTTACAGAATTCAAACATCATTTTGACTTTGCTGTTGTGTTTTTGGTTTAGTCATTCACAGTGTTCATCTTATTTACAAAGTGGGCAGAAGAGGTCAAAGAGGACTGGTTGCTATGGTGACATGATATATTTTATTATTAGACGAAAGTATATGTTTATGTGAGTGTCACAGAAGTAATATGAATGAGCCTTCTGAGCTGTTTTTGTCTGGAAGCTTCTTTTGTTGATTTAAACTCCCAACCTTCCTAAACAAAATGAGGAAGGTGTTTTAAAATTACAGAAAAACTCCCCAAACAACATAGTTTTTTAAAAGACATCAAAAAAAAAAAAAAAATCAGGGCCGCTCTTGCTGCATTTTTGTTCAATTATTTTGTTCACAGCATGTTAGAGTGAGTCTGTGTGATTCAGAGCAGGTTTTTAAATGGCTTTTTACAAGTGATATCAATCAATTTTATCAATATTTGCTGAGATTTTTTTTTTTAAATATTAAAAAAAATTAAAAAATTAAACTGATAATTCATTGTGACAGATGAAAGCATAATAGATAAATAAAGTTGATTTTTTTCTGATGTCAAAATAATAATGAGAGATAGTGTTCTGGCACTAAATCTTTGAAATGATTGGATTATTGCTTTACAGATTATTTTTCAGGTCAGGAACACTGGTTAAATGAAATGCAGCATCAGTATTACTTGAATAACTCTACTAGACATTCTAAAAGAAATGAGCGTGTGTGTGTGTGTGAGAGAGAGAGAGAGAGAGAGAGAGAGAGAGAGAGAGGGAAAGAGCGAGAGTTTAAAGAATCTTAAGCTTTTATTAATTAAATTAGAGTTAAATTATTTATATTTTATAGTTATTGAAACTGTGAATTAACAGTAAGTATAATGCAACAGCAAAATATTTTTAAAATACTTTATATTTTACGATATCAGAAAATTGACATATAATGACTAGGCCCACACATTCAAACAAATTTCCTATCATTCTCAAAATACACTTCCATGTTACTTTATTGTCCCTCCTCGTGTTTTTATACACATTTTGAAAGAGTTTTAAATAAATATTAGGTAAAATTTGAATATTTTTAGCTAATCTAATAACGCTTTCAGAGACAAGAGTCTCTCATCATCGTTGTACGACATTTAAACATTTTTATGTAAAATAAACAGTGTAATGTAATATAAACATTAATGTATATAACTAGTATGAATATAAATGTATGTCTTTTTTCCTTTCAGTGATGTTGTTTTCACTTTTTGTTGACACATAAACTGCTCTCTATATGGATTCTGAATCCCTCACTAGAGTAACACTTTACACCTTGAGCATTTTGTTAATCTTTATTTTTGTGCACAGAGCTGCTGTTGGGAAATGATTGGCCTTGTAATATGTCTCTGCGAAACAATTTTCTTATTTACAGACCCAAACACCCACATGGCTGTCTTGTATCATTTCCTAATCTCCATTCTCTCTCTCCTCTTCCTCCTCCTTTACCCACAGGAAGCCATGGGAGGCCTTAATTACACCATGTCTCACGGCAACAGCACAGCTCTTGCTCTCTTCATTTCCTCTCAGTCGCTCTTTCTTTCCTTCATTCTTTCTTCCCGCCCTTCATTTTGCCCCCGCACCTCCCTCTTTCCACTTAAGGCAGTCTTATAAGTCTGTGATATGAGTCCAGTAGAAAGTTTGTTGACAGCTGCAGCGCTGTATGAGCTGTTCTCTCTCACTAAACAACCCTGCTGTGATCATGACTCACTAGCATGGCTTCCAGGTCATTGGAGATTTCTGTTTTATTTTTATTATCTCTACAACAACATATCATAAGGTCCTTTTAATTGAAATCATCCTCATGCAAACAGACACGCTTGCAAGAAGAAAAAAAATTGTACACAACACATAATGGCTGAGCCCAAATTTCTTGTTATTATCAAAATGCCCTTGCATGTTCACTTGTTTTTCTTCATTATATATGTTTTACACATATTTTGAAAGAGTTTTAAATATTAAGTCAAATTTGAATATAATTTTTTTTAAAGGTTTCTCAAAGTTAAGAACAAACTTTCTTCCAGTTATGTGATTAGAATGTCATTCAAAGTTATAATGTTCTGAAAACATTACATTTTTTTATTAATACATCATTCATGTAACTTATTTTCTGAAATGTTTCATTTTGATGTTCGTCTATCATTTTTTTAATGTTACTACTCATTTCAGAACTTTCAGTAATATTCCAATGATGTTTGGGGAAAGTTTTAATGGAATATTACTTAAACATTCATTTAACCAAGAAAAAAAAAACATTTAAAAAATAGGACGTTTTGAATGTACAAAGAATCTCAGAAATAACGTTTCCATAGCTTAATGGGTACAAAATGTTCTTTTTTCTTCTGTATTCATATAAAGATGTTATTTTTGAATAGTATGAGACATATCTAAAAGAAGAATGAAGTGTTTGAACTGATAATTAGCATTTTAACACTATATGAAATGTAGTCTTGGAAGTTAGGAAAAGAAGTTTCCTCTACTGTCATTTATTCTCTGAATTGTTTATTTCTCTTTTCCTTAGTGGCAAATTGTATGTTTAATTGCTCCCTCTGTGATTAAGAAGGCAGTTTAGGGAGTGTGTGTTTGGGACAGCTAGATTATACATGACAGTGCTCGTTTTAACACACAGGCTTTGTGTTTAAGGAAGAGAACGAGAATTAATGTGTTTTGTCTACAAACCTGTAAAAACCTGAAAGGATGCTTGAAATAGGACAAACACACACACAGATGCCTAAACACATGGAAACATTCCTTGGATGATTAAACAGCTTGTGCTTGTTTGTCTTTTTCTGGCTCTACCTGTGTCCCTTCGGAGGATGCAGACTTACAGCACACTGTTTCATCTTTCCCTACCTGACGAGTCTGACCTGATAAAATATCAGCCGTTCACAATATCTCCATTACACAAACAACACACACAAAAAGAAAAATACTCTGGAAAAGGTGTCAGCACTGTTTACTTCCCTTTTGTGTTACGTTCAATGGTTGAATTACCACTGAAGGGTAAAAATCTTTTTTTTTTTCATCAGTGATGTAGAAAAACGTAAGTGCATTAACTTTTAAAGCTGTTTAGAGTTACACTAGGCCTACCAAGATTTTTTTTTTTTTTTAAGTGAATGAATACTTTTATTCAGCAAGTATGAATTAAACTAATCAAAAGAGACAGTAACAACATTTATAGTGTTACAACAGATTTCATTTTCAATAAATGTCATTTTTGAACTTTCTATTCATCAAAGAATCCTAAAAAAAGGATCACAGTTTCCACAAAAATATTAATCAGCACAACAACAAGATAAGATTCCATCACAAGAAATGTTTCTTCAGCAGCAATTCAGCATATCAAAATGATTTCTGAAGGAACATGCTTTTCCTTTGCTTAACAGGAATACATTACATTTTAAAATATATTTTAAAAGAAATGTGCTATTTTAATAATATTGCACAATTTTACTGTTTTTAATATATTTTTGATCAAATAAATGAGGCTTTAATAAGCATTAATAAGAGACTTCTTTCAAAAACATACTAAAAACTTTTACAAACTTTTGAAAGGGAGCATGTTCCTGGTTGTTATTTTCAACTGCATATAAATATTTTTGGCAAAACCCAGATTTATATCATATATTGGTGGCAAACATAACACCCATAATAATTGCAACTGCAATTTCTATCATGTAATTACGTTAATAATCTTAAGTTAGTGGTCAATTAGTTAGCCTAAATAGGTCATAGAGACCGTGGGTTCATTTACTTTTGGGAAATGCAGGTCTGGTCAATATATTGGTTAATGTCTACTTTCAAAACAAAAGCGGGTAAGTTAAATATCCTATAGCACTAACTCCATCTTTCCTGTCCTCCAGGGGGGCATTCTCTGAGGTGTTCCTGGCTGAGGAGAAGAAGACCCAGCGACTCGTGGCCATTAAATGCATCCCTAAGAAAGCACTGGAGGGCAAGGAAAACAGCATTGAGAATGAGATTGCTGTGCTACACAGGTCAGAACTGACTCTCTAATGATTTACAGCATAAAAAATAGTCTAAACTGGCTAGTCAGGATGGACAGCCGGCGGATCCACCATCTAAACCAGCTGAGAACCAACTTGGCCTTAGGCTGAATTAAACTGTTGATTTTTTATACAGGACAGGATATATTTTTCATGGAGAAAGCCAAACAGAAGAAACCTGTAGTCTGCAGGGTACTGAACTCCTTGATTACAGAAACAATAACAGATGACAGCACTGTTTGAGATCAAGCGAAACCATGTCATGATTTATGTGCAGATATAGGATGTGTGCTGCCGAGAGCTTGACTCTTTGTGCGGTTGTGTTAAGAATAAATGGCAGTCAAGATGCTGAAAACTCTCTTCCTTTTCCTCTTAAAAGCCAGATTGCTCTTTGAGAAAAGAAAAGCTCTTGTAAATGCTATCTGTGCCATAAAAATGTGCTATAGCTTTAGAAATTGTAGAAGTGTGCACCGGAAATGTCAAGAGTACTGGAGATCGTCCTATTTTTAGTGTCTCTGTTGCCAGGGCAACAGCACACACAGAGGCTGAGATGGTATGGAGGTTCCCTGCAGCAGTATTGTGAAAGAGAGGAAGGAAGGGACCAAAGAGGAGGAAGAGGAATAGAATAAAGAGAGAGAATCCCACCACTGGTGTGAAAAACTGTAATCAAATGCAAAGCAGGAAACCAAAAGAGTGGAAGTCAAATGGAGATGGAGCAAAATGTTATTAATGTTTGATTTGAGTATAGCTGTTGTAGAGACTGAGAAAGCGCAGTAAAAATAGGAAAGAAGGAATGAAAACCATCGTGAATCGAGCATGAAAAGGTCTTTAGAGCAATGCAATAACATTAAAACCCATATTACATTTCCTTACAGCAGTCTAGTTATTGTTAACAAAAAATAAAATGATTAAAAATATTTTTCATAATTGAAATAAAGCTGAATTTAATTTAATTTAATTTAATTTAATTTAATTTAATTTAATTTAATTTAATTTAATTTAATTTAATTTAATTTAATTTAATTTAATTTAATTTAATTTTCGTGCACACTTGGGAAATAAAACACATTCATTCATTCAATTCAATCATCCAAAAATGTAAATTTAAAAGGCTTAAATGAATAATAGAAATGAAATAAATAAGTTGAAGTACTGATATAAAATAAAGTTACATAGAAATATAAAAAATAAACAAAATACAAATTACTAAAAATTTTAATTAAAATGAAAACTGAAAACAAAAATAAAAGCTAATTCAAAATATTTATACAGTTACTAGTCAAGTAAATCAACATACACACAATGTAAAATATGAATTGCAGTCTGTGCAAGTTGAACCCTACAAGAAAAACGAAAATTTCTGATGTTCTGGTCCCTAGATAATGTAAGGATCTTAGGCCATTTTACTGTCCTTCGGCTGAAATAATAAGTCTGACCGCCAATTTATGATCTAATCATTGGTGTTTTCTTTTTTTTTTTCTTTTCAGAATAAAACATGAGAATATAGTTTCCCTGGAAGACATCTTCGAAAGTCAGTCACATTTGTATTTGGTCATGCAGCTGTGAGTTTTTCTCAGCACTCACAACAACATCAGTGACATACTTTACTGAGATACATGGTTTAATTTGCAGTGTGAGTTAAATTCTTGTGTCATTGTAGTAGAGGTGCTAATTGTAGTTTGTTTGTGTGGGTCTTCACAGCGTATCGGGGGGAGAGCTCTTTGACAGGATTGTAGAAAAGGGCTTCTACACTGAGAGAGATGCCAGCAAACTCATTCGGCAGATTTTAGATGCGGTGAAGTATCTGCATGATATGGGCATTGTGCACAGAGACCTGAAGGTAATGCTCTTCCCTATAATTACGCTCTGCCTTTCTAACCTGTCTAAATGTGACAAATTATTCAGCATGCAATCTTTTTTCTATCCTCACTGAAAGCCAAATGCTGCCATGAAGGGACAAAATCACTGAAAAAAGTATTTAATGTTTAATACTCAGCTGTGTGGAGCTGAAAATCAGACCAATGAGATTTAACAGTAGGTAGTGCTACATAACTTGACAGAAATAGGCTGTGTTTGGAATAGAATACAAGTGTATTGCTTACAGTACTGCATGCTGTGCGGTATACTAATGCCTATTTTTCTAATTTTAGTTTTTTTTTTTTCTTTCAAATTTAGCTTGGTAATTAATAATACATTTTTCTGTGGTGTGACAAACTCAGAACACATTAAATATTGCTTTGCACAGACTTTAATGTTGAAAGTAGTTGTTTTTCTTAAGATTTTTGCAGAAACCGTGATACATTTTTCAATTCAGGATTATTTGATAAATATATGTACTTCAAAAGAGCAGTATTTATTTGAAATAGAAAACTTTTGTGACACTTTAAATGTCTTAACTGTCAATTATGATCGATTTAATGCATCCTTGCCAAAGTATTAATATCTTTAAAAAAATATACTGACTCCAAACTTTTGAATGTTGGTGTATATTGCACATTTTGGACTTTTATAAAAAATAGTAAGAGTTTTATAGTAGTATTCTATTCCAGACATAGCCCAAGTGACCAATAAAATGCCCTGTTGCATGCTATTTGTCATGGATTGTCATGAGAAAAACATCTGATTACAACATGGTGTTACACATATGAAAAAAGTTCACCAATGGCTGTCCATAAAATGTTGCAAGATATGACTTGATTTAATGTGATTGAGGGGAAATTACGTTCAGCTGATATTCATTCACTCTCTTTCTGTGCAGCCAGAGAATCTGTTGTACTACAGTATGGAGGAGGACTCCAATATCATGATCAGTGACTTTGGCCTGTCTAAGATCGAGGACTCAGGAAGTGTGATGTCAACTGCCTGTGGAACACCTGGATACGTAGGTACGAATGAGGGCTATTTTTTCGGCCTTTTTCAATCTATATCTTACTGTCTAGGGTCAGTAATGTGTAGGTTTTTAGAGGCTCTCAGTCATTTGAAATGCTGCACAATGTCAAGTGTTAGCTTCTTTAAAGTGCCTCTTTGATGCTGCCCTCATTCTCTACAAAGCTCAAAAGGAAAGTGAACTAAACATAAAAAAGGAACACTGAAAGCTTCTCTCTCTTTTGCTCTCTCAATCAGCTCCAGAGGTCTTGGCACAAAAACCATACAGTAAAGCTGTAGACTGTTGGTCCATAGGAGTGATTTCTTATATTCTGTAAGTATTCCTTGATCTGCATCTGTCATATCACAAATTTTGCATATTTATTTTTAATTATTTATCTATTCATTGTCAATTTTTAAGGAATTTGTTTATTGAATTTGATTTAATTTATTAAATGTATTTAATTATTTGTATTTATGGTCAATCCAGATTTATTTATATATTTATACTGAATCAACAGAAATCAATATTTCAACCTAAATCAATATTTAATATTCATTCATTTATTTGTCATATACGATATTTGGTTTGTGCATATTTATTTATTGTTTGTCAATTTTTATAGGATTTTTTAGTTTGTTGTTTTGGTTTGTTTTTATGGTCAATTCTGATATCATTTTTATTTTTCATTTTTGTTATATTATTTGTTTGTTTGTTTATGGTCAGTTCTTATAGGATTTTTTTTAATGTATTATTCATTCCAAATTATAGTCAGATATTTAAAATGAGTAAATCTAAATCAATATTTTATTTATTTGTTTGTTTGCTTGTTCATTGAACCAAATAATTAAAGGGATACTCCACCCCAAAATGAAAATTTTGTCATTAATCACTTACCCCCATGTCGTCCCAAACACCTAAAAGCTTTGTTCGTCTTCGGAACACAATTTAAGATATTTTGGATGAAAACCGGGAGGCCTGTGACTATCCCATAGACTGCCAAGTAAATAACAGTTTCAAGGTCCATAAAAGGTATGAAAGTCATTGTCAGAATACTCCATCTGCCATCAGACGAGCAATCTGGGTTATATGAAGCAACGGGAACACTTTTTGTAAGCCAAGAAAACAAAAATAACAACTTTATACAGAAGAGCATATGCAGCATATGGTGATATGGAGAGACACAGAGGAGACTGTTGACAAAGGAAATATTTAATATATTTGTTATCTTTGCTTACAAAAATTACAAAAAGTCTCTCCATATAACCAAAAAACCAAGACTGAATGCATAATGGACAAATTTGAGTATTTTGACGACGACTTTCATACCTTTTATGGACCTTGACACTGTTATTTACTTGGCAGTCTATGGGACAATCACACACCTCCAGGTTTTTATCCAAAATATCTTAAATTGTGTTCCGAAGACGAACAAAGCTTTTATGGGTTTGGAACGACATGGGGATAAGTGATTAATGCCAAAATTGTTCATTTTGTGGTGGAGTATCCCTTTAACAGTCGGTTGGTTGTTATTACAAAGTTATGTCTTTTGCAGTCTATGTGGCTACCCTCCATTTTACGATGAAAATGATGCCAAGCTGTTCGAGCAGATTCTCAAAGCAGAGTATGAGTTTGACTCTCCATACTGGGACGACATCTCAGACTCAGGTAGATCATTTTTAGAAGTTCTTGATACAAAAGACCACACCTGCTGAGCTTAACTGTAGGTTTTTAAAATTAAAAATACCATTAGTGATGTAACAATGTTGAGCTGAGTTCATTTTTATATAATTTGACTTGTCTGCCAATAGGAGTGCAGTGAATAAAAACCTTCTCAAAACTACTGATGAGCTCTATCCTGGGCGTTTATATTTTCTTAATGCTTGAATATTGTTTGACAATAAACATATTGTTGATCACATCCCATCCTAGCCAAGGATTTCATCAGTCACTTGATGGAGAAAGATCCGTCTCTGAGATACACATGTGAGCAGGCTTTACAGCACCCATGGTAGGATTACCTAAAAATAAGTGATATCTATGATCATAATATCCTGTTCCTCTTTTTACCAAAATTGCTTTAGTAACTCATCCCCCATCTCTGATTTTGAAGGATTTCTGGAGACACAGCTCTCGACAGGAACATTCATGAGTCTGTCAGCGCTCAGATCAAGAAGAACTTTGCTAAAAGTAAATGGAAGGTGAGAATCCCACTACATCATCCTTTTTGTTTCTTCACATTTTGCAGATCTGCGTGAAGTTCTTCAAATATGACTTACTTGGTCTGTCAAGAACAACTTGAATATACATATATATATATATATATATATATAGAGAGAGAGAGAGAGAGAGAGAGAGAGAGAGAGAGAGAGAGAGAGAGAGAGAGAGAGAGACATTATAGATCTGTTAAAGGATTTTCTCATTAATCTCAGAAATGTTCCCAAAGATGCTTGTAAACATAATTTCGAGGCACGTTATTTCTTGTTCTTGTCCCCGTAGCAAGCATTCAATGCGACAGCAGTGGTCAGACACATGCGGAGACTGCAGCTGAGCACCAGCCTAGAGGGGCCGAGCCAAATCACCAGCACCAGCCCCTACCACAGACACCTGCTCCTGCCCGCCAAAGAGCTCGACCAGGAGGAGGACGAGGACGAGGAGGAAGATGAGAACAGTATGTCTGAGAACATTCTCGAATGAAAGTCACATACTATCCATCCTAAATACAATGCAGGAATTATTAGATCCTAATTTTAGTACATACAACCCATTAAGAAAGCATGAGCATGAAGGAGTTTTAAGTGCTTTAATAATTTTTTTAATTCTGTTTTTAGCTTTAATTTATTTTTATTTCAATACTGGTTTTAGTCATTTTAGTACTTAAATTTATTTCTGTTTTGCTACCCTATTGAAAAATAAATATATTAAAATGTATTTCATGCTTAGTATACTACAAATACATTAACATATTTATGTACTTAATAAAAATACACTGCAATTGTACTTTTAGTATACTAAACTTTTTAGTATACTAGACTAAAGTCCAACTAAAGATATTCTGAAGTATATTTGATTGTGCTAAAGTGGAACTATTGCAAGTATACTTTAGGTACACTTTAAATATCTTGCATTTAAAGACCAATATTATTCAAAGATCATACAATACTTTTTTAGTACTCTTAAAAAATATCAGTAAGTCTTAAGCGATATGTCAGTAAATAGTTTAATAGATTTGAACTATACTTAGTATGAAATAAATTATATATATATATATATATATATATATATATATATATATATATATATATATATATTTAGTGGGGTAGGCAACATTACTAATCTTTGTGTAAATACATTTTATTAAAAAACAATTTGAATAGTTCTAGTTTTAGTGAACAATAACAAAACTGGGCCAAATGCTATTTTATATACTAGAAAATCCTGTTGCTGTTCATTTTCACATAAACTTTAATGTTTAGGTTCCCCGAGTGGGGACGGCCGTCGAGGCAGTGCTGATCGGGACAGTCTCAGAAGCTGTGCTTACTGCTGCCGACCAACCAGCAGGATCTGAAGCAGAACTCTGAGCCCAGCAGAACCTAGAGGAACCCAGGGGAACCCACACATGCACGTCCGCCGCACCAGTCTGACCCGGAACACAGAGCTTTCCTGGTAACATGCACTAGATGGAGCTAGTGCTGCTGGTGGGACGTGAGAGGAGAGCATCATTGTTCCAGACATTCAGACTTGGGTATATCATTGACAGATATGTAACTTCTCTATCATTTTATTTTGTCTGATTAATATTTCTGTACCCCAACCAAAGAAGACAATATGTTTAATTTGATAAATTTTTATGTAAGGTTTATTTATTTATTTATTTTTAAAGAAAACGTTCAGGTCTGTACCCTGTAGCAATTTGGTCTCAGAAAGCCACTAGTTAAACAATGTCTCAATAAATATTAATGTCTTAAGCCCCACTTGCTCAGGCAATAAATTCATGAGGAAACAAGATGGTCATATCTTTAAGACATTTTCACGCCTTAATCCATTGTGGTTTTGTTCTGTTTAGTAATTGTCCATGTTGTTCATTTTGTGATCTGGTTCAGACTGGTATAAAACTGCAGGAGTGATCTTACTGTATTTCCATGCTGTTATGGAGATCACATGATCTTGTTGTGGGTCTAAACCTTCATATTATGAAGCATGTGGACTGAACAGGGGTTAATTGTGATGAGGTTAAGAGATTTGAGACACAGTCCAATGTTTTTTTGTTGTTGTTTGTTTGTTTGTTTGTTTTGTTTTGTTTTACACCCAGATTAAATGCAATATCAAACCTAGATAATCTCCGTTTTCAATAAAAAAATTATAGTTTTAAAATTTATGGGGCAAATGTAGTCTATAACTATATAGTAGATATTTGTGTAGATATTTGAATTGCATATAAAATATCCATTCATTTGAATTAGTTTTAACATTAACAAATTAGCAATATTACTAATAAACTAAATTTGTTTTAAATACACAATAACCAGTTTATATATTTATTCTCAATATATCCAATTTGTTTCAGTCTCATACATTTAAATGAATATTGCCCGTTCCACAGCTAGCCATATTTTAACCATGTTCATACTTTTATTTTTAATTTATGCTGTTTCCAAGCAATTTAAGTAAATGCATTTTGATTATGTGATTATATTTAAACGAAATCCCACAGATGCAAATAGTTAACAATAAAATATGTAATTTGAGTGCAAATAATTTGTTTCATTAATGTGTGACAGACAAATATGCATCACATTAAGTTTACTACTTTGTTTATACTAAAACTGTGTAATTCAAATGGATGGAAATATTATGAGCAATTCAAATATATAAATCTTAAATTTCAGCCTAAATTTATTGAGAAGGCATTATATGCACACTCCCGTTATGCTGCAACATTATGCCGCCTTTTAAGACACCTAATTTTGGCCAAAAATATATGGCAGAGTGTATCCTTTGCTTCGAAAGCAATCTCATAATGCAGTGCAGCAAGTTTAGTAAATATATTTAACTAAATATTAAAAAGTATCAGTAAAAATACTGACTATTTAACCCAATATTTGTGTGAGCTATGTAGATTTATGCTTTTTCGAGTATGCCGGCATCAAATTCTGTTGCAATCAATTGTAAATCGAGTATTGTATGTGCTTCACATGAGAGGAATTATCTGTTTGAAAACACAAATAATTCTGAGATTAGGATTCTGCCTTGGAAGGTTTTTGGAACACATGCTGATTAACTACTTTTTGTCGCAACACTGGTTAAGTTTTGATTTATCTTTCCATGATTATCAGTTATTCCATGTTGCGCATGTTGTGTGAGCTGATTGGTTCAGGTTCTTTTGTTTGGGTCGCTGGCCATAATCTGTACTGTTCTTCTGTGCAGAAGACTTCTAATGTTTGCATGACCTCGTAAAAATATGTTTACAAGAGCGATGATCAAATTCATATCTTTACTACAATACTAATTGCAAAATAAGACAGACTACTGCTGTCACAAGTCATTGTGAGATCGGAGGCACAAGAAATTTTGACAATCTGTTTCTTTTTCTATTTCTTTATAAAATATACATGTTATGTTTAAAGACAGAAATGCTGATTTAACATTATCTTGAGGACTCAATACTGGCCTTACTTTAAAACTGGATTAATGCAAAAAGAACAATGCAAGAACATTTATCACCTTGTTCATCAGTATATCATATCCGTGCCAATTTGAGCACATTGCTTACTTGAAGCCAACAATAATATATATATATATATATATATATATATATATATATATATATATATATATAAAGCATTTTGTTTTGCTAATGGACCCCTGATATTATTAAAGACGTTCCTTTTAAACATATGAACAATTAGTCTTGAGTTGACACTCCATCTGTCTGATATAGCTGTATTTATTTATTTGCATAAAGTAAGATTTTAGATTGTCAGAAGTGTGCTCAATATATAAGCATTTTTATTTTTAATGTAAAATTATTTTTTATTTTCATTTAATATATATTAAATTCAAGCAAGTTCTAAAATATTAAGTACATATATAATTAAAATATTTAATTTTAGAACCGAGTCAAACCCAAGTGCAATCAACGATGTAATTAGCATAAAAATGCAACAGTCTAATGAGAAGTTCAGCAATCAGTTCATTATGGTAATTATGCAAACTGCCTCAGAAGGGCTGATTAAATATCATTAGGAGTCATTATGACTTACTTTAGCTTTTAAAAGTACTATAGGAAGTTACACCCCTGATTTTTTGGTAGTTAATTCCTCCCTTGATCAATTATGACATTTTTTTTTCACATGGAAATGCGCACACTTCAGAAAGTGAAGAGGAGACACAAATACAGTATGTGTATTATACATAAACATGATGTATACATATATTGTATATCTTTTTTGTAAAAGCTACAAATGTATGGATGCAATGCATCATGTGTTATCAATGGAGTTATGAAGAGCCAATGATTTATACCCTTAAAATATACAGGTAGTAGCACGTTATGAATAAACACTCCTTGTCTATGCATTGTGTGTTCAGTAAAATCTTTGTGTACAGTGCAAATAAAGTTCACATCAGAGTGCTATGCAAAGGCAGACTGTGGTTGGTATTTTCAAATTATATACTCTAAACTGTCAAACATGTCAAAATCCCTTTATTTAAAGACTACAAAATGTACAAAACATATTTACAAAAAACTAAGTTGTGTTGTTAGCTGAAACATATGAGATCAAATTCATATGATTTATGTTAACATCGTATAAGTGGAAATGCTCTTCAAGGAATAGTTTTGGAAAGATTTGGAAAAATTTAGCATTACATCACTTGCTCACCAATGGATCCTTTGCAGTAAATGGGTGCTGTCAGAATGAGAGTCCAAACAGTAACAATAATCCACAAGTAATCCACATTATTTTAGTCTTTTTTTTTAAGTTAAAACAACTTAATGGTGGATTTGTTTATTAGAACATGCAGCTTTTCACTTCACAAGATGTTAACTGATGGACTGGAGTGGTGTGGATTACTTGTGGCTTATTGTGATGTTTTTTATCAGATGTTTGGACTCTCATTCTGACGGCACCCATTCACTGCAGAGGATCCATTGGTGAGCAATTAATATAATGCTAAATTTCACCAAATCTGTTTAAGAAACAAACTATTCCTTTAAGTAAAAAGCCACTTATACAGGCAGTATAAATCAACAATATATATTACCTGTAAAGGATAATTTTATTATATTGTGTGATAATGTATTTTGTTTAAAAAAAAATGTAGGGAAAGTATGCATTATGTATGTTAATTTATAAATAATTAAGATGCCTGTCGAATCAAATAAGTCAAGGAAAAGAGATGCTACAATTTGTAATTTACAGTGCATTAGCCCACATTTTCAACATTCTTGTCCACGTTGGGTTTTCACAATCTGTGATTTCATTCGAAATCCAAACCCCAAGCTTTCTAACTAAAACTAAAGAACTGTTCAAATCAGCAGCTGGAGGAGCATCAACACTCCTGTAGATCAGTGTTGTAATGTGATTACAGCTCTTTCTCCACAGCACTTGCGATCGCTGTCCTCTTCAGGCTGTCTTTGACCCTGATGAACTCAGGTGCGCACTTTGACCTTTCTCTCTGCTCTTCGGTCTCTCTCTCAAACTGAGAAGAAGAATTATTAGAGCTAAATCAATTCTGGATGAAGTGTTGGTGTATAGGTTATAGTACCTAGTGTGCAGCAGAGACTGGGGGCAATTGTAACACTCTCAATTACTCCAATCAGAAAAAAGCTAGAGTGATGACACTTAATCTGCACATGCTCAGTAGGATTCTCTCTCTGCCTGTGAAAAAGGAGCACAATCATTTCAGCTCAGCAGAAGGTTTTAAGAAAAAAACTGATTTTGAGGTATGAAAGTTACTTTTCGAATGTATAGACTTTTGCTTTTTTAATACATATGACGACATCTACAAAAAAAAAAAAAAAGAGCTTAAGTAACATTAGATAGGCTACCACAGCAGTGATTACTTTGAGTATAGGCTTTTCTTTGAGAAATAGTGGGTTAATATGACTTATTTTTCAATGTTACAGTTGCCCCCAAACACTGTTACTATCACCCCTGCCAAGGGGGCAATTGTAACACACTTGACCTCTTGCATTCAATTTAATATTCTTGTCCTTATTAGTGAAAATTATATTATTAATTAATGCACCTTTATTTGTTTCTTGTATCAAAAGATGACTATTGTATCTCAAGTAGTCTGTGAGTTATGAAGGAAAATGTAAAAATTTTTACAATTGCCCCCAATCTTCCCTACATTATGATTGACAGCACATTTTTTGGAACCCAAGATCAATGTGTTCTGGACTTGAGATGTAAAAATAACCAAAATAAGGGAGCATTCTGTGTGATCTGGATCACTTCCCAGCATTTAAAGGCCTTATTAAGTATATATCAAACAATATTGTCCATTCAACCCTGATATTGTATATAAATACTAATTTCTATATAGTTTGAGGAAAGGTATGTCAGGTTTTACCTTCTCTAACCTCATCTGCCTCTTCAGTAACTCCTGCTCCAGTGGTGATTTCTCCTCGTCCTGTTTTCTGTCTCGTTTCAGAGCTTGAGATCTGTTTCTCTGTTGCAGAACTCTCTGCAACTCTGGCTTCTCCTCCACCACTGCTCCTCTGATAGATGAGATAAGTGTCATTATATATACGCATATAATTGAAATTGTGTGTGTGTGTGTGTGTGTGTGTGTGTGTGTGTGTGTGTTTTAACCATATGCATTGATGGATCGTTCACTATAAGGAGTGTGTATTACGAAAGCAAATAGGGTCGATTTTGATTTCAGTTGTCTCACTTCAAAAACACAATATCTACAGATAATTTATAAGAAAATGCATTAGAACTTCTATTTAATATTTTTTTTAATGTATCCACAAGAGGGAAAGGCCACGACATAGGCTCTACATACAAACTGAACACACAACTTCGGCTTTACTGCCATCTGTTGGACAAAACATGTACATGCAAGGAAGATTAAACCTGTGTGTACATGCTTGAAGTGAGATCAGGAATTGGGTCAGGTGATAAATTAAGGCTGCATAAGCTTGTTTGTGCTTCAGAATTTTTCAAACTTAAATTCCGGGTCAGTTTGCACCTTTTGTGTGTAATAATAAGCTCTCTCTGGAGTTCCCGGTGGCTCTTGGATGCTTTGATGGGATTGTGGAGCTTTTTAGGCCTGATGAGCTCTTCATTATAAAGACTGTCCGTTTGCTCAGGAAGCAGCTTGCTCTGGTCTAAATCCTCTTCTCTGCCCCACCTCTGCTCAGGGTCTATCACGGATCCAAGATCAGAGACTAAATCTAAGAAAGGGAGAGGAGCAAAAGAGAGCTTTCTATTAAAGGATTAATTCACCAAAAAATTAAAACTTGCAGATTTTCTTTTCTCAGCAAATTCCAAACAGCTGATAAAACATTAACAATTCAGCAATAATTCACCAAAAAATACACACGACTACAGTCCATCAATTAAAATCTATAACAAAGCAAAAAGAGTCATGTTTGTAAGGAACAAATCCATAATTAATCACTCTCATTCTGACGGCACCCATTCACTGCAGATGATCCATTGTTGAGCAAGCAATGTAATGCTCCAAATCTCTTTCAGTGAAGAAAACAAACTTAACTGATGGCCTGAGGGTGAATCTTTCAGCTAATTTGACTATTTGGTGAACTTAACTTTAAAAACAGACAATAGCATACACCAGAAGAAAAGTTCATTCACATAGAAAAATAATAGGACCTCACATGACTCACATGACTTTAGCAACAAATGCACCTTTGTTCAAGAAAGAATGAGTAATAATAATGAAAAGCACAATTAATCAATTTAATTGCATCAAATAATATGAAAGGAACATAGAAAACCTGATTCACCAGGTCCAATAAGTGGTTGAGCAGAAGCGGAATTATGACTTTGATGATTATGATCTGCCTGTGAAAGGAAATGGATACGAGTCATTATATTTTAATCATAAGGCTAAACACACACACACAAAAAATCTTAAAACAAAATCTTTAGTTTACTTTTGCATTTTCTCTCTGCTTTTCACAGTGATGTGCTATATAGTGACAGCATATTATCATGGTACTGTATGATTAACATATTTACCATGGTAAAACCATGATATTACCATCATAGTAGTGTTTCCAAAAAAAAAATATAATAGGACATTGCATCCATCCAAACAAACAAAAAAATAACAATTGATGAAGAGGACAATAGCCCTGTGTGTTTAGAGATATTTAAACTAACACAAGGGAGGCATTGTGGGTATATGTGTGTGTGTGTGTGTGTGTTCACGTTAACACCATGCTGGGTTAATCATATTGGACTAAAATCGTTTTGGGACCAGCTGGCATTTAGCCACCTCATTACTGGCCCTGCCAAACAAACTCTCCATTTTCCCTTCATAATCTGTATGCTTTCTAGAATGTGATTGTGTCAGGAAAGTCACGAGGAGTCCTTGAACTAAATCACCACGGGAAAGAAAATCAGAAAAGAAGTATTTAAATGAGGTTAATGTCACAAATTGCAACTAAATATATACTTTTTTACACTGAAAGAATTCAAAAGACATGAAAGCTACAGATTAAGACATCTGGAGTTGAGAAGAATGTAAGTTTAGTTTCTATAATGCAGGGTTATTATTTTTAACTAAAACTAAACCTATTTAAATATATTTTTGTTAATTGAAATAAAGATGCAATAAAATAAAATTACAAAAAAATTATAAAATTGAAAAAATTGAAAAAATTATAAAATAGATAAAATATATAAAACTATAAATATTAGATGAAAAACTGGCAAAGAAATGTTGAAACACTAACATTACTAACTTGAAATAAATAAAACCTAAACTGAAAATAAAACTAAAATAAAAAGGCACGTACCAAAATGACAAAAAATAACCTACAATTAAACTGAAAATATAAAAAAGCTCATTCAAATGAATAAAAACTATAACAGCATATAAATAATACTAAAACAACACTGCTGATGCACCTTCTCAAATATATTCCTAAGAACTGAAACCAAATTAACTTAAAAGTTTTAACTTTTAAGTATATACATATACATAATAAGTATATTTTAGCTTATATTTTAGAATAATTGTTTCATGATCAAACATTGATTTGAAGTCACACAAACAGAAAAATAGCATCAAACAAAAGAAACAGGCTCACCTCATAAATTCCAGCATTTTAAGCCTACAAAACTTTTGAACAATGTCCATTTACAATCATCCATTTGTCAGATCTTTAGAGTAGATGTATGACTTACACTCCTAACATAGCAACAAATGGGTTCTTCAAACTGGATTAAAATATCCTTACTTTCTTTCCATGGGTCACACCCATGATTCCAAAGGTGCAGAATGCTCAGTGCCTCAGGATTGTTCCAGAAACAATTTCTCAGGGATTCCAACTGCTATTTTCATACAGACCAAGAGGAGAAGCAGGAGGGGATGTACATCCCTCCAAGCAAACCCAAACGCACACACACGCACGCACGCACACACACACACACATACACACACACACTTGTACAACCTGGAGTACATACAGTGTCCTAAATCAGCAGAAGAAGGGGAAGTGAAAAAAGGGACTATGTTAAACTGATGTCACTTTTCCATTTTCCACTTTTCATTGTTAATATCAACAGCAACAATGTACCCTTATATAAGAACCAATGTTAAGGAATTCCGTATGAAAACAGAATCATCTGTATTATCTTTCAAATGTACTTTTGTCTTATAATATTATCATAGTGGCAGAATGTTGCTCTGGAAAAGAGCAGCATAAACATATGCAAAATGTCATATGGATTTGGAGCAATACGAGAGTAAACTATTTCCTCAGTTTTATTTTCTTAGGGAGGGAAGAGAGCAAAAATGGTACAGTGTTGTTAATGTCCTATTTTCAAATGTCCCAAACGTGGTGATATGAGGTTGGCTAATGTGGCTTATTCATTTCAGATATTCTGGGAAAGCAGCCAATGACCTCCCCCATCTCTGGCCAGTCTTCGTATGCGTTGTTCCTCATATCATTTTGTATTAACTAAACATAACAGAGAAAACAACCAACTTAAAACTAAAAACAAAAACCACACTGAAAACTCATTTTCGCTCACTGAAATTAAACCAAAGTAAAATATAAATATTTGATTAAAAACTGATAAACTTAAAAAGATGTTCCAACCTTTTCAAAAGGACTAGCTCGCTTTATTCCATAGGCGCCTGCGAATACCCAGCTATCTCTGGGCTTCAGGGATTTGACCATCGTGCTGCCCAGTGCACTGAATATATCTCTAATCTCATCAGTCAGCCTGGAAAAGAGATGGTGGCAGTGGAAGTGAGACAAGTATGAATAATTCAACTCTAAAGCCATTTAATCATGTTGATGGTGTGGGAAGGCTGTCACATTTTTACTTTGGTGTAGGGTCAATGTATGAGGCCACAAGCACTATATTTCCTGGCTTTTGTGTCTTTAGATAGGCAAGTAATTCCTCGGGATCTTGAAGGACAAACAAGTGGTTCCATACATCAGGATAGTTTTACTTCACATCTTGTTAGATTCAATTTCTTGCACGCACAATTTCACTAAGAGACCTACCTTTAGATTCCAGATTAAAGCTCTTACTTCTTAAAACCTCACCGGTTTCACCTATAAAAAGAAGAGTCAATTCATCACACTGAATTTATTTGCATATATTTATAAATATTAATACTTGAATAAATAGTCAAATATTTTTAACATTAGTAAATATGAAAATGATTTCAGATGTCTTTGAATTAAATTAAAAAAAACGAAATCCTGTGCAATTCTTTTTAATAAACGAACCGTTTGCTAACACAATGTTTAGCCCTGGTCCTGCATTATTCCTGATGCCGCCCATTATGCTGTAGAGAAGAACATTTGCGCTCATTTAGCATCTATAAGTACAATTTAATATAATATTTTATTCAAAAATGAAAACTGTCATCATTTATCTCAATACAACTTAAAAATGGTGCATATTTGTCTGTCATGCATAAATAAATAGAAACAAGTAATTAGAGATTTCTGGTATAGTACTAATGAACTGAGTTTTAACCAGGTTTATAAATACTGTACAGTCGTGAAAAAGAAAGGACACCCTATTGAATTAATCATAATTGTTTTCATTTATACTGATTCTAAGCAATTAATGAATACATGCATTTAGAAAATATGATTAAATAAAATCACACAAAAAAGCCTAAAAGTAATCTAAGTAATCCAAGACTTTTGTGCTACAGTACAAGCCAAACAACGGGACAGAGATTTGTTGCTATTCACTGAAAATATTCAAATGTGCAAGCAATCTCACTGTAAGCTTTGAAAAGTATGGACAAGCAGCATAAATGTTCTGATGAATATCTCTATTTTGTGTTTCAAGATATATGGGTGAGTAAATGATGACAGAATTTTATACAATTCATTTCAATCACCACTGTGTTAGTCTGTCATGAATAAGCTGCAACAGTTCTTACATTTGATTGTTAAAGCAGATTTTTGCAGCCACCACATTGGCTACACCGCTGTGAAGGTGGAAGGGGAAGTGGTCGACAGGGCAGTGTTTATGTGGACAGCAACCAAAATGAGACTTAAACAGACCTGCCCAAAGAAATAAACAAGTTGCCCGAAAAAAAAAAAAAAATACAGTACTGCACCCTAATAAACTTTTCTAAAACTCCATCTCCTCCACAAATTTACACACATAAGCTTAAAAATTAAGCTTACCTGGATTGTCACAGTCGGTCACAAAATCCCTAACTTCATCTGCAATATAAAACAACCCCAGTCTTAGCCAAACTAAAACATAACAGCAGTAAAAATAGATTTTAATAATGTCACGGATTAACAAGCTGTCATTTGTGATCACAATGTACATTACATGACTGTTTGGCAAGCTCTTGGAGTTTTGACCAGTTGACAGAGAAATACCATATTAAGATGATCAGCACTGTTGTGAGAACATACACACATTCTGGAAAACACAATTAATATATGCTATTAATATATGCTCATTATACACAAATTATTTGGAAATGCTAAAAGTGTTTTCTTTACCTTTAAGTCTCATTTTTGGTAGCCCAAAATAATCTTCTGGGATTCTCACATGCCTGATGCAATATAGTAAAATTATTTAAAATGCAACTGCCTAGAATCACAAGAAATGTTTAGTTTTTTTTCCCCTTGTTACTTTTGAGTTTTTACCTGTTTGAAAGTTCCCTGGAGTCTGGTGCTCCCTGAAACCTGACCTGACAGGCTCTACCTTAAGGTGTGGTAAATTTGCAACATTGAATTCAAACCAGTCTAACCTCACCTAACCTAACTTGTTAACTAGACAGATAAGTTATTCCATGCAAAAAGATTTTAGTTGTGTGCTGCCCTCTTATGGCTAACTGTGAGAAAAATGTAAGCATGTTCATCAAACATACAAGGAATATTCATGTACATAATTTTATTCCTTCTCAGTTAAATTAACTATTTTTTTTAAGTAGTCAGTAGTTCAGTCTCAGAAAAGAAGGTGCAAACATATGAAAATCTAAAGATACAGAATTCAATTAGCATCCATCAAAAATACTTCCCATCACGGACTGAGCTCATAAAAACACTGTTGTGGAGCTCTGGACTGCACATAATAATTCTGTATCAACATTGTCATCTTAAAATAGAGGTGAAGTCAAACACTGCCACTATAAATATCAATACTGACATATGAGTGCATATTATTGTTCAAAATACCACAAGAGTTAAATTATACAGTAACAGATTTCAGTAAGGCACTGAAATGCAAAGTCTGCAGCATCATTACAGTGGATAAGACTTGTTTACAGTCAAATGCTATTTCAGATGTGCTTCTGGTATTGGTGGCACTGCTCACAGTATCCAGTGGGAACAACCCTGAGATCATAAAGCTGTTTTTTAAAAGAAAAGGTCAGGCACAATAAATAGAGGAACAATCATTTCAACCGACTTTGGTACAACGTACCTTGCATTGAGAAATTCAAGAAAATACTAAACAAGTTCTTCTTTAAAAAGTAGTTCCAAGTATTGACCAAGTTTTAAGCAATGGTCACCACAACCGACAACCATAACAGCTAGTTTCATAAGTTATTTGCCTGCAAATAAATCATAGTAACTTTTATCTCCAATGAGCATCTTTTAGTATTTCTGAACCGCTTCCCCACAGCTCTTTCAAGTAGGAGATTTTAGCCTTTGAATCCTGCCAGATTAAACCAGCTAATTTTAACTGGTTGGTGGACATATCCGTGCTGAAAAATGGTGGAACAGAGATAAATATTTCAGGGACTCTTGGTGGTTTTTAAATGACCCATGTGATGCTTTTGGCCATATAATGTCACAGGATTAAAAAAGGAAGAGAAACGTCAGGGATAAATTGTGCTGCACGATTCACTCCAAAAGGTCCTGTAGAAAGAAAACCCAAAATGAGAATAAAAAATAATTAAGCATATATATTTTTAAAGGCTATTATTACTAAAATTAAAAAATGCCACACATACTAACCTCATCTGAACCATCGTCCTCTTCTCTGGCTGCATTTTCCGCTTCCATTTGTCGCAGCTCTGAATATCTATATGTTACATTACTGGAATAAAAATAGTCTAAATTTATTTGTTACTTAATAAGGACAAATTAGCAAGAAATATCAGTTTATATTTGTTAACTTTTGTATAAATTATTTCAAATATTTTTTTTTTCGTACAACAAATGTGGTGACAGGATTGTAAGGTTAGGCTGGCTGTCTAATAAAGCACATGTTGCATATACCTCTGCAGACAGCAGTAACTCCGTATGATGAATACAGCAGCTGCTACTGCAGCAACAATAACGATCACAACAGACGCGATAACTCCTAAATGCAGACTTAGAACCTGTGAAACAACAGATCGTGGATAGTAAGTAAGTGTGCAAACTGATAAAAGAGAAGTGACTGACGCAAGAAAGTAACGTTAGATAACGAACCTGTTGATTGTTTGGTGTTGAGGTGGGTTTCTCCAAACTTTCTGACTGTCTGGATTCGGGATATGACGGAAAGGCGAAGGCGAATTCATAAAAAATACTATATAAAACGAAATTTAGTAACATATTTGAGTAGGGGCTTAATTTGGACGACTTTCTTGCCATTATAGCGTTAGATGTTTACTTCCTAGTTACGCTACCTGTCAAATGACGTAAAGAGTAATGGGAGCGTGATTGGTCGATCGTGTAGACTTCCGTCAACATAATACACTTCTGTGTGATTCGTTTACAACACGTGAATTAAATTTGAGCAAATATTCTATAATCTTTGTACGTTTTACGTAAAAATGTCTAGGAACAATTATATAAGTTCGCATAAAATAGCTAGGGCTGATAAAAACGAATGGTTTCAACAATATGAGTTTATTTCTTGCTTACTTAAAACTTACGTTATGAGCTCCAACATCCATGAATGTGAATTTATTACTAAAAACTGATATTATATTAGAAACAGTTACAAAAATACATTTTAAATCGCTAATTTCCATTAAAACCATTAAATTCAATGAAGGACAACATGCTTCAACTAAACCATACATATAAATGGCAGTATTGAAAACATGGTTGCAGATGTAGCTCATCTCGGGATCAGAGCAGTTCGTAATATTTCCCAGATTGTGGATCAAAGTAACAGTTGAGGCAGGGATCATACATTAAATTAAGAAACTCTTCCTCTCCACTTTTGTTGTGTAACATAGCCCCTGTGGATAGCATAGAGAAAACAGTTAGTATTGTGTTTCAAAACTAATTTCAGTAGAAGCCATTCGGTAGCTTCTAACAGGCAATTTAACAGAAGGTTTGCATTTCGCATAGTGATAATTTACCCCATATAGTGTATAAACTGTTCATAAAATCTTTTCTCCCTGGGCAGTAACAGTTAATATGTTTTCTAAAAAAGGCATGAACTGACTTTCAAAAATAAACCTGCCTTTAGAAATACTCAATATCCTGAAAAACCTGATAACTTGCCCCTGTCTCGCCAACAGTTTAAGAGTCTTGTCACAGAAATATCACTCTGGGTTTTAGATGAAGAAGGAAAAATCAATCATGAATGTAATTGTACCCGTTCTTCTCTGTCCAAGAGAAATCTAGATCATGATTTATTTTTAGCAACAAAGGGTTGAGAATATGAGCCCAGGATGGGGATTTTTTCTTGTGTCATACCTCTGGGTGAGACCTTGCCATGGTCTCCTTTCCCATCTGCCGTCTGTTGATTTGGATGAACTATCGGAGGGCTGAGGACATCCATCCATTCTCTACAAGAGGGTTAAACCATTAATCAATAAAAAATGTAGTGTATAATTATCTTTTTCAGTATTTTAAAATTGGGTGCAGGGGTCTCTTAAAGGTCCTAAAAATATACTTTCTTCTGACTTGACCTATGATATATAGTTTGGTTATACTGAAGCTTTTGGAATCAAGCGAAGCTGCATCAAAGCCCATTTTCGAAATTCCTGCTCTGTCGCTAACATGTTACCTCTTGTTGTGAATGAAAGACCCCCCTTCTGCATGTCTCTCTCTTTCATATTCTCTCATTTACATGACACTTTTCAAGGCACCATGTGGTGTTGATGGACAGGCTCCCTGGTGAGACGGGAGGGAAGTGGATGATGACCTCCCAGCGAGCTCTGCTGCAGCGGTGACAGCTAGGTGACACATGCGAGCCTCTGAGCACATGCAGAAATCCTGCTTATTCATTGTCCCTGACAACCATGCTTAATTAATCACTGAGGCGTGGCAGTTTGGGCAGCTTCCCCTGACAGGAAAAGTTCTGCGTATAGGAAACTAGCCATAGTTATGCTTTGGGATTGTAAATAGTGTGTAAAAAAATTAACATATTAACACAGTTCTATAAATGATTTTTAATAGGCTACTTTATATTTAAAGGGGTCATATGATGCGATTTCAAATTTTCCTTTCTCTTTGGAGTGTTACAAGCTCTTGGTAAATAAAGAAGATCTGTAAATTTGCAAAGTCTAAAGTCTCAAATCCAAAGAGATATTCTTTATAAAAGTGAAGAATCATTCACGCCCTCCTGAAACGGCTCGTTCTAACACGCCCCCACATACTACTTTGTTTGGATTTCCAAAAGAGGACGATATCCGCTTCGTCATGCCTGGGGCTGATCCGTGCTGGTCGCTGAGGAAATACATCAACTTTGCACTGTTGATCGCCGAATCAGCTTTCAACGTGGACGAAGGGGAGTCCAGCCCGGGGTCGTCACATGTGGTTGCCACAAGCACAAGGTATGCTCCTTCATAGAATCCACCTCAAGCCGCCTGCCTCTGCTCACTCAAGCCGGCTGTGGCTCACTCTAGTCCTCCTGCCTCTGCTCACTCAAGCCAGCCGCAGCTTACTCTAGGCCTCCAGCCTCTGCTCACTCAAGGCCGTGGTGTGTGACACTGTTTAGTTGAGAAAGCGAAACTACTTTGTTTTTGCCTTCCAAAAGAAGACACGATTAGAAATCACTTTTATATCTCGTTTATAATGGGTTTTATGTTTTTGTCACGTGGCTCCAGCCGGACAAGGCATCACAATATGTTAATAGGCATAACATTTCCGTCACACGCTTGAGGCATTCGGCCAATCACAACACGCTGGATAGCTGACCAATCACAGCACGCATTACTTTTCAGAGCGATGACCCTTGTAAAAATCGACATGTTTCAGAAGGCGGGGCATAGAGGAGAATCAATAATGTACAGTTTGTGAAAAATAATGTGTTTTTTTTTTACCTTAAACTGCATAAACAAATTTCATTACACCAAATACACAAAATAATGTTATTTTTAGCAGCATCATATGACCCCTTTAAAAGTCTTCTTATAAACAGTCAGTGTGCAAAATCAATTTCATCCTAAACAATGTTTAATTATTATAGTGTAGATTTTCTTTCTTTATTTTTATTTAACTACTACTACTAATAATAATTAATAATAATCATGTTTATTAAATATTACTTATAATAATAATAATAATAATAATAATAATTATTATTATTATTATTATTATTATAAATAAATTAATAATACATTATTATTATTATTATTATTATATTTTTGTCAGCATTATCATGGTCAATTATTAGAACATTATTTGTAGTAGTAATAGTATATAAATTTTAGATAAAATAGCTATAACTAATAACACATTTATTAATTTATTATTTATTATTAATTTCATTATACTTTAATAATAATGTAATAATAACAATAACCATAATAAAAGATTAATAAATATGAAATGTTTCTTAATAGTTATAACTATAATTATGTTTTATATAATATTTATATACTACTACTAATACAATAATATTATTATAATACCACAGCAGTAATATATATATATATATAAACAAAATAGTTATAAGAGTTTTTACAGAGTTATAAGAGTTTTAACAAATTATAATTATTATTATTATTATATTTAATATATAAAACTAAGGAAAATAACGAGGAGACAAAGAGTTGAAGCGCTTTGTTATGTAGACAGTCTGGCAGTTTTGTCATGAAATGAATGGCAGTTAAATCTTTTGAATGCTGGCACAACATTTTGTGGAGCAAACCACCTGCTCTCTTTTTTATGCTTTGATTTCTTTTTAGTATCCTGGAACCATTGAATAAATTGTCAATGGTAACTTCAAAATGTTCAGTGCCCAAAAAGCTATCCCTGTCACATTTTGTTACCACTTCTCAGAAGTCCAAATTATTGAACATGCATGAGCCTGAGGGCTGACGAGAGTTCTCTTATGAGCTTGCATGATAAAGTTCTGAAATGACTCATTCATGTCTGAGCCTCAACACTTAAGATACTGACAAGCTTAGCATAATGGCTTAAAGTTATACCTTAAAGAGAGACTAAAAATACTGTATTTTTCTCTTACCTGGGATTAGAGTGAAGAAGAGGGTTCATTTCTTTCTGATAGTGCTGGCCTTGATCCACTGGCTGTGAAGCACAGAAAGAATAAGTATTGTGTATTTATAATCTGGTTCAGGGGCCATATTTGCTCACTATTAGCTCCAGTCTAGTAGGAAAATATAATATGTTCTGGATAATTGCATTCCTTGCTGTAAAATAATGATATAAGCCTTTATAGTTTGGAGCAGTGGTTCTCAACCGGTGGGTTGTGAATAAAAACTGAGTTGCAGGTCTGCAGTCTAATACTAATGCTGTTCCATGTGTTAAGGACTGTTCACATCAAGAACGATAACTACAGTATAACAATAACTTTATGAGCATCCACATCAACGCACAATAGCATTCTGTTTATTATAAGTGCATGCTGCAGTTCTGTCATCTGACACTTTAAATTCCCACTCTTTAAAGCAGGATGGATTCTGATTGGCTGTCAATGTTTTTATCGTTCATCAGTTCAAAAGAAAAAAAAAAGTTTAGAAAGCGATTCCACTGATATCGTTTCCTATTGTTATAGTTGTGGTGTGTATTCTGCTAATCTTTGAAATGTAGAATGATTTTTAAAACTATATCTTTGAATATAATGGTGAGCATTTTTTTACTTCTGTATGATAAAATGATTTGTTAGTGTTGTTTCACCACTTGCTGTCTAATGTAAGATCTGGTTCCTGAGGCTAACCATTTGAGAAGGGCTTGAGTAGCTATTCAGCATGTACTTCTTGCCTGATGGGGGCAGTATTGCTATGTTTTCTTGTTATCTCACAGTCCACTAATTTGCAGCTTCTCAATATCAGGCGCACCAGGCATGATTAGCATTTGCAGCATATCTTTCCAATCAACATACAACAACAGCACCAACAAATGATGGATAGGGTCTGATATTGAAATGCCATGGGAGTTTATTTAGCTCTAATTAGTGGGTTTTTCATATAAACTGCTTGATTGTCCTTCTTTATAGGAAAATAGTTTTAATATTCACTCTATTATTTGCCTACTAGCTACAGTTCATCCATACAAAGCACTCTGTACAACTGAGGAGCATAATAATGAAGAAGGAATTCAGGAATTCCCATTTGGTGCTTAAGTGTGGCAATGATTTGACTTCTGTAATTTTAACTGCCCTAAATGTCTGTATAGTGTATTAGTGTGTGGTTTGTAAGCCCACCAAAGGAATACACTGAGTCCAGGTTGAGGTGTCATCGCTGCTTGCACTCAGACTTATGTTGCAGTGGTGAACCTGACAGAACATAAAATAGTGTTTGTCTTGTGACGCTCATAACACTTAGGAAGAACATGTGTGTCATATGGATCAATTCAAGTCAGAAATATTATCTATGTTGAAAACAGTTGTGCTCAATGTTTTTTTCTTCTTTCTGGATTCTTTAAAGAATAGACAGTTAAAAAGAACAAAATTTATATAAAATGGTAATCTTTTGAAATTATAAATCTGTGTGTGTGTGTGTGTGTGTGTGTGTGTGTCTATGTATATTCTCTTATACTTACCAAGGCTGCATTTATTTGATTAAAAATACTGTCAAATTGCAAAATGTTAGTGCAGTCTAAAGCAGCCATAACTTCCATCTTTAGTGTCACATGATCCTCCAGAAATCATTCTAATATGCAAATTTGGTGCTCAAGAAACATTCTTATTATAATAATTTTTAAAAAGATTACCTAATAGAATAGAAAGTTCAAAAGTTTATTGCTTTTATTACTGAATAAAAGTATTAATTTCTTAAAAAAAATCCTACTGACCCCAAACTATTGAACAGTATTGTGTATATTAATATATTATATATTATATATATATTTCTTATGTGCTTTCTTGTTTTGGTCTTAGGCTGAAATATGAATATGAATTTCCTACCTGTGATGCACTTAGGCCCGGGCCACCCATGCCTCCATCTCCTTCTTCCTCCTGCTCTCTCTTCAAACTGGCCAACATTCGTAGCTCATCCTCTTCGTCTTGACTTCTCCTCAAATCACACCTGCTGGAGCCCAGAGGTTGAACCCTCTCATCGAAACTCACCTGTAAAGCCCAAAAAACTCATTACTTCATCAGTGTCAGTTTGTAATGAGACCGATCGTTACTGGGTATAGCTAATTAGCAAGCAATCAATCAAAGCTTGCAAGCTAATTGGCACCCCCATTAAGGCCAAGACATCAGCAGGGATGGCCGCCTGCTGCTTAGAAATCCACTTATATGAAGTCCTACCTGGATCTATGAGCGACCTTCCAGATAAGCTTAGCAAACTTTAACAGTGTCAAAGATATATCCCATGTTTAAATGGGGAAAAGTAGTGTTATGGGGCATCTGTAATGATCCTCAGCAATTCCTACATCATACTCCATTTAAAACATTTAGTTCATCACTGCTTAAGACCTGCGGTGAGAGTCTGTGGTAGTTGTGCTAAATCCTTGGACCAGTTTTAGTTTATGTTTAACAAATATGTTCCAACCTCTAAGAGAGGAAAGAACACTAATGAGTTCTCTTTGATATCCCAGTCGTTTCTTCTAGGCAACAATGAGATGAAATGGAGACTTTGCTGAAGTCTACCACTTTTCAAGTTAATCGAAAAATTCTGTCATTTTGATATTCAAATACCCTGAAGAATGTTTCAGCTGTTTTTGTCCATACAGTAGAAGTCAAAATACAAAACTGTACCCCACTGACTTTAATTGTATGGACAAAACAGGAAAATCATTTGGATATTTTTCTAAATATCTTCTTTTGTGTAGATTTTTTTTGCATGCATCTGTAGTGGTAGAGGGGAGAAGATTATTTATTTATTTATTTATTTATTTATTTTTTCTCAGAATACCTTCTTTTGTGTTTTGCCGAAGAAAGAAATTCATATAGCTTTGGAACAACATATAAGGTGAGTCAATTATTAAATGTAAATTTTCATTTTGGGGTGAATTATCCCTTTAACATAAAACTAAAATCTAATGTACATGATTGTGGACACTGATAAAAAAAATGGTGTAGGATTTACCTTGAAACAATTTTTACACTGAAATTGCTATTAAATTTCACAAATAATTACAAAGAAATGTCAACTAACATGCTGAATTAAACAACTTTGAATTATTATTATTATTATTTTGTTTTCCATTTTCTTTGGCTTAGCAATGAAATCATCACATTAGTGTATAAACATATTAATATGGTTGAAGACACCAAGTTTATTTATTTATTTATTTTTGATTTGTGTCTATTTCTATAAAGGACAAATACAAGACAAAGTAATTTTATTGTAATGCAACTCCTAAGCTAAGGAAAAGTGACCCCTGTTCAAAGAAAAATGATTTTTCCCCAGAAAATATGTTTTATAAATCACAAAGACAAAAGAACACTATATCCAAGCCATTTGCAGAACAATTTCCAAATGCATCACTGAATGCAAGTGCACAACCCACTCCCCTCAATCTGAATGGATTCAGATTAAAATATCCAGCCTTTGGGGAAGATAAGAACCACACCAGTTCTGAAATTACAATAAGAACAGAGGCCCTCATAAACAAGCCACTCTGCTGGAGTGCACCAATTCAGCTGAAGTATGTGCTTGATTTGATCCCCTCTAACCCTGCATGCTTGCTATGGTTTAAAAAAATCATCCACATGAACACAAGGCCATGTGATTTGTGTGGGTTCACTCCACAAAACCCAAGTGGTTGCTATATTTTGAGGGTCATTTCTCTATCATACATAAATTATGCTTGAAACTTTGTGTTGATTCCTCGAAGGGATAGTTTACCCAAAAATGAAAATTCTGTTACTGTTTACTCACCTTGATGTCGTTCCAAACCTGTATGACTTCTTTCTTCTGCAGTACACATACGAAAATATTTGAAAAAATGTTGGAGTCCAAATAACATATGACCCCATTGACTTTCACTGTATAGACAGTATAAATAAATAATTAATTAATTATTCTTGTGTTTATTTATTTATTTTTATTTGATTATTTTGCCATTTTATTATTATTTATTTGACTTCCATTGTATCGACAAAAACACTAAGACAATCTTCAAAATAACTTCCATGGGAGAAATGAATACAGGCTTGAAATTACATGAGGGTAATTAAATGATAATATAATTTTAATTCTTTTTTTTTCTTTTTCTTTTTTTTATCCCTTCAAAGGTAAAAGGGCTCACCTGTTGGAGGCCAGAATTCTTCAGTGAAATCTCTCGCACAGATGCTCTGTTGATAGATACCCTGGTATCTCCATCAGGCAATGCTCTGTCAGCTTCGGACCGATCCAGTCTGCTCCCTTGTCTGGTACTGGGTGATAGGCAGCGGGTTGGTGCTATTCGCATGGGTTCATGCCGCTTTGGTCCTTCAGAGACATGTTGGACTACGGAGACCTGAGTCGTAATTGACTCAGAAGAGAACTTGGGTAGGACTTTTTGTATTGAAGGTGGTGGTGGGGGAGCAGTAATGAAATGGACTGCACATCTATGAAGGAACTCGGTATGCATTTCATCCTGTGAAGCAAAAAGAAGTAATTGGTGTTAGAAACAGTTTGTATGAAATAACTAAAGTTTTAAAAAAATTTTTTAAGAAGGTCATGAAATGGTTGATGTGTAGTGGTTTGTTGCCAGTTCTTTGCTACAAGGTGTTTTAGCATGTTGCTATTCAGTTGCTAGTGTGGTTACTAGGTGGTTGCTTACTGGCCCTAATTCTTAATGATATTCTAGTCACCTATAATGTAAATCTATGGGATTTTCCACTTGTTTGATCATGCAACAAGTAAAAATCATTTAATAGCACACCTGTCCTCAGTTGCTGTAACACAAAGGACTTTTAAAGAAACAGTTCACACAAAAATCTAAATTTGCTAAAATGTAGACTTAGATGAGTTTGTTTCATCATCAGAACAGATTTAGAGAATTTAGCAATACATCACTTGCTCACCAATGGATCCTCTGTAGTGAATGGGTGCCGTCAGAATGAGGGTTCAAAAACATCACAATAATCCACAAGTAATGCATACAAATCCAGTCCATCAATTAATGTCTTTTGAAGTGAAAAGCTCCATGTTTTTTAAGAAATTAGTAATTGTGTGGATTAATTGTGGATCATTGTGATGTTTTTATCAGCTGTTTGGACTCTCATTCTGACGGCACCCATTCACTGCAGAGGATCCATTGGTGAGCAAGTGATGAAATGCAAAATTTTTCCTAATCTGTTTTGATGCATAAACAAAGTCATCTACATCTTGAATGGCCTGAGGGTGAGTACATTTTCAGTAAATTAAAATTTTGGGTGTATTATTCCTTTAAGGAATAGCTTGTCTGTCTTTCTTTTTTCAAATGAACTTCTTTAGCAAGCATCACTATTTATGACATATTGAAATGAATAACGCCACTACATTCAATTATTTTATTTCTGCCTGGGCTGTTAACACAAGGAAGGAAATGCATTAGTAAATCAAATTTCTCCCTAAACCTACAAATATTACATTTATCAACAAACTTGTGATAGAGTTATAAAGAGAATGATGAAATCTCTTGCAAAGATCTCGGACGCCAACGCTGTCACAGATGAAACGCATTAATAGCTACGATGCGAGACAGTCTGGCGTGTGCGGAGTAACATCAGAGTTACCTGTAATTAATCAGGGTGACACTGTGCACGGAAAGTTGTTCGTCTCTGCTCTGTTTTGGAAAAGTTAAGGTCTTTAAACTAGTGAGGCTTTGATCTACACTAATGGTCTTAAACAGCAAGCTTCACACTAATGATGACAACCTCACTAAAAGGGCACGACCAGCTGAACCATCAGATCAGAGTTTTTATCTCCTTTCTTTCCATCCTCATATCCCCTGAAGGGACCAGTTTTAATATATCAGGGTTTTTTTTTTATTAAAAAAAAGTGTCATCTCTCACTATGAGAAATGTTGACATTCGGTAAACACAGATAAGTCTGGCACAGCCCTATATCTATTTGGAGTGAATTTATTTAAACTGGGCACGTTATCTAAGAAACTGAATGTGTCTGGTGGTTATTAAGCTGTGTTACAGATGAATTTCAATATGTTACTGATTCATCTATCTTCTCATGACAACTCTGTGGCATTAATGAAAGTCATTAGGCAAATATAATCACCTCTGCTTCTAGTGGAAATGATTTACACAGGTGCAAGTTATTGAGGTGCAACATAAACATAATGTTCAGAACACTCAAGTCATTATTTATTTTTTCTACTTCCATTAGTAATGAGACAAATACAGACATTTGCCACTAAAGAGAATGCAGATGAAAAACAAAGAATCAAAGCAAAAAAAAAAAAAAAAAAACATGAAAAAGATATTTATCAAGGGTGGGAACAGAAGTGGAAATAAACAACAAATAAAACTGTCAGCGGTATCAATCAAAAATCTCTAATTAAGTGCAGCAGAACATATATGCCAAAGATGAGACTGATTTCCCAGTAGGAGACGAAACAGACTGCGAATAAATGAATGATGTTCCTCTCAGTGGACGCAGAACACAAGAGCACCATGGAGCTCAATGCCGTCTCGTCAGAAATTAACTGAACTGAAGAAAACTGATGGTTTTCTTCATGGAGTTAGCTGAATGGCAGAGCCCCTGGGGGCTCAGTCAGGTTCTGTGTGTATCATTAACAGATGACTCCACTAGATCTTATTTCCTTGAGAGGGATCTTGGAAGAAAAACAATGCAGGCAACATGTGTTAAGGAGATGGGAAAATGTTGCTGATGTTGTGTTTGCATATGTCTACAATACATGCATCTATAGCGATTAAGGACGGTTGATTATTTCTATAAGTGTCTTAACAAAAGTGTATAAGTTTAACAAAATTAAAGGATTAACACATTTTAAAGAACCTTTGAGTATACACTTTGATTATTTAATTGGATTTTATTGCTTAAAAATTATTTTTATTGTAAGGACATTTTTAATTTATTTTATTTTTACTTTAATTTGATTTGAAAATACCAATTTTCATTATCACTGCGAACCTACATAGATCAAGCAGTTTGGAAAGTGGTTAGATGGATGGATGTAATGGATTTAATTAAAATTAATTCAGTTAAATTTATTATTATTATTAGTTGTAGTAGTAGTAGTAGTAGTATCAGCTATTAAATTAAATGAATATTTATGAATTTTATGAATATAAAATCCCAACTAAAAAAAAAGAAAAAAAAAAAAGAAAACAAGGCCTGATGGTAATAATGTTGAGAAAACAATTTCTTCTCGTTTCTCTTTCTTCCACTGACTTACTGTTTCTATAAAGATCAATAATGGAGATCTACAGTAATTACTAAACATAATGTTTTGTCTTTCATTTTTTATAGCAGCACACGTGTTTCTCGCCTGCATTCATTTTAATGAGCATATGCAAATAAGTGCAGAAGCAGAATTCTTGAAGATCGAGATGAATTTAACTACGCTTGCCAACTGAGGGCAAGTAGGAATTTATCCAACCCTTTTCATTTGATAACTGCAGCATTATGCTTTAATTACACCAACTTATAATTCCCCATGAAATAGTAACAGCATCCGACTTATCCAATCTGACAAAAACTATGCATTTTTTTCTTGACTAAGTGCTTACTTAATTTTTTATATCTATTTTGTACACAATTTATCACAATTTAGCTCTAAATATCTGTTGTGCAGCTCTACTAGCCACTTGATTACCCAATAGATTAAACGCTCAAATTACTTCAGAAAGTTTCTGAATCCTCAAATCTGTTGTATGTGAGAAGCAAGTCTCAAGTCCTGTATAAAATCAATTAATGTCAAGGCTATAAACATACTGCTGTTTCTGCATGTTAAAGTGAGTGTATGTTGCCAGCATGCATACCTCTTCACTCTCACTACCAACAAAATCATCCTCCAGACGTGCATCTTTGCGCTGTCCTTCTGTTACAAGCTTGTGACCTTTAAGGCCAAAGGTCAAATCCTCAACAGGGTTGCTGCTAGCCTGATTCCGTCTGGCTGAGTGAGGGCATGAGGAGAAAGTGAAGACTTCCTCTTCGTATTCCTCATCGCAGAGAGAAAGCTCAGTTTCTGTGTCACAAAGGTCAGCATCATCTGTAGTCTGAACACATTCTGGAGGTGAAGCAGCACATGGAGGCTTGAAGGCTGACCCAGATGTATCCGCAATAGAAGCACAGTCTGCAGAAATATGACAGGGAGATTTACAGGTCATATTACCATTTGTTACAATATTAAATGTGCTGTACTTTGTATATGTTAGTATTTAGTCTCGTTCTTAAATGCTGTCTGGCTTTATTTTGACTGATTGACATGTCTTAGGCCACACATAAAAATATATATATGAATATCTGTGCATTATATAACAAACACAAAGTGGCATTTACAGTATTTAATTAAGCAACAATTTTACAAAGAAGTATGATAAAACAATACATAGATATTGTCCAAAATTAAGACAAAATTTGTTTGGAAACTTTCTAGTCTTTAAACCAAGTATAATGCACTGAAATTCATATATTTGTTTGCCTAAGTATCAAAATTTGTCCCAATACTTTTTTTTTTTTTTGGCAACTGTATCCACTACCATTCAAAAGTTTAGGGGTCAGTACTTTTTTAAAAACAAAAAGAAATTACTTATTTTATTGAGTTACTTCTTTTATGGACACATTAAAATGATCAAAAGAGAGAGTAAAGACATTTACATTGTTATTAAAAAACAACAACAAATAATATTAATATCCAAAAAAATATTAAGCGGCACGGCTGTTTTCTACATTGAGTAGAAGTAATGGCTGCTGAAAATTCAGCTTTGTTATCACAAGAATAAATTACATTTTAAAATATGTTAAAATATCAAAAGGGTTATTTAAATTGTAATCATATATCACAATAATATTGCTTTACTGCATTTTTGATCAAATAAATGCAGACGAGTTGAGCAAAAGAGACTTCTTTTAAAAACATTAAAAAATCTTACAGATCCAGTGTATGTACGATTTTTGGAATTTTTTAAAAAAAAATTTAACACTTTCAATGGCAATAACAGTAGAGAGGATACATACAACCATATAAGGAGAGAGGTTTTGCTTTTGTTTATTTGCCAAAGTGCACCATTTCTGTGAAAAAGCTCTGTTGAAAACAAGGCCTGATGGTAATAATGTACAGAAAACAATTTCAGCTTGTTTCTCTTTCTACCACTGACTTACTGTTTCTAAAAAGATCAATAATAGAGATCTAATTACTAAACATAATGTTTCGTCTTTCATTTTTTATACCAGCACTCGTATTTCTTGCCTGAGTTCATTTTAATGAGCATATGCAGAAGGAATTCTTGAAGACTGAGATTAATTCAACTACGCTTGCCAGCTGAGGGCGAGTAGGAATTTATAGGGCTCGTCCAACCTCTTTCATTTGATAACTGCAGCATTATGCTTTAATTATGCCTTAAAATATACATAAATGGGGGGGACGCATTGAAACGATATTTTAAAGATATAGATGGCAGGAATTTACATCTGCAGTCCTAAGAGAATAATGGAAAAATAGCATTTACCTGCTGTGTATGTATGTGTGTGTGTGTGTGTGTGTGTGTGTGTGTGTGTGTGTGTGTGTGTGTGTGTGTGTGTGTGTGTGGATGGGTTTCGGAATGGAGGAGAGGGTAGGGGGTACTTTCTGGCTTTCCCACTTACACAAAAACAGCATCATTAGTAGATAGGGAGCAATGGTACAGTAAGATCATAATTCAGACGGGGCGATGTGTGCCTGTGGGGTCCGCATGCCCTCATACTAAAGAGAAGACACCCAGAGAGCAGGGAGCAAAAGACACCGCAGAGACCAAGTGATGAATTTGCCGTGTGAGCGTATAGTGCTTTGATCTACTTCAGCAAAATGCACAGCAGCAAAAAGTCTAAACCGCTGTGAAGTTGTGTGAACTGTGAACCTAAGCTGTACTTTCTTGTACCTAGAGACAAGGACAAAGAAAGGGCAGTGGAGAGCCGAACAAATTGTTTTGCGCTTTAAATTACTCTGGCTGATGACTGTCATCGTCCACCACAGATGCACAGGTCATTTTGATGACACTACATTTCCCATAACGTCATGTGGACTATCAGATGAACGTATTTAGATTAATGTTGTAATATTACAGCAAATAATTTTTTATTGCTCAGTGGTTGCTCTTTTATAGCTCATAACTAAGACTTCCCATGTTTCATTTATAGAGATAGTTCACCCAGAAATGACAATTTGCTAAAACATTACTCACCTTCAGGCCATCCAAGATGTAGATGAGTTTGTTTCGATATTGGAGCAGATTTGGAAAAATTTAGCATTACATACCTTGCTCACCAATGTCTCCTTTGCAGTGAATGGGTGCCGTCAGCTGTGTGTTTGTATGAATTCATCATTAGGGGTTTTAAATTTCAATTGTCATTTAAGGTCAAAATACAAGTACATAATGTTCAAATCCACCCACATATTCGTTTAGAAGTGTTTTGGCCGGTTTTCCAGTGCTTAATCGGAGCATATATCTCTCCTGATTCAGATTAGATGACTTTTTCATTGGAGAAAGCAGTGTTATGGATAGAGGACTCATATTTTAAGTTAAAGGCATCTTTATTATGTATTTGTTTACTACAAACACTCATCTTTTTGCTTCACAAGATGTTAACGTGGTGGATTACTTGTGGATTATTGTGATGTTTTTATCAGCTGTTTGGACTCTCATTCTGACGGCACCCATTCACTGCAGAGGATCCATTGGTGAGCAAGTGATATATTGCTCAATGTTTTTCCATATCTGTTCCAATGAAGAAACAAACTCATCTACATCTTAGCTCTTCACAGAGTAGCGTTTCATCTAATTAAAGCATGCACGCTCACAGAGCACCTCTCAAGAGTTGCCTTCGCTCTCTTGCCATTCCGAAGGGTTTAGCATATTTCGATTCCTGGCACGTTTTTGAACAAGCTTATATTGTAATCACCTTTTCTAATTGCCCACGGTGCAAGCTTGCCTGAACCCCAGAGACTTCTTTCTGACCTACACAGTGTATTTAATGTCCCATTACCACTAATGAACTCTCTTTCCTCTGCTAAAGGGAAGTTGGAGTTAGACCTACTCTGTGGGAAAGGATTATTAAAGTGGAACAACTGCTCGTGTTCTCTGTGTCGGCGTCAAGACAGATTCCAGTATGTTTGGTTTGCTAGACCTTTGGTCAAGCCACCTTTATTTATATAATGCTTTTTACGATAGCGATTTGTTTCAAAGTAGCCTCACACACACAATTAAACAGAAAAGTAAAAGAATCAATGATGCAAACTTCATAAAATATTCAATTTATAACAAGACAATGTTAAATTCATCAATTATAAAACAAGTTCAATTCAGCGATAAGCAGCTCAGCTCAAGTCAGTTCAATGTTGATTCAATTCAGTTCAATAACAGCGTCAATGTTGCAAAATTCATCAATTATGAATGAATTTGAACTATAAAGCATCCCTACAGAAGACAATAGTGTCATTTTTTTAGCCCAATCCAGTTTTGTTCTCATCTGACTGTATCACTCATCAGGTGAAATCCACATCACTTAAAAAATTTAATTAATAATTAAAAAATAAATAGACCACAGCACATGCCACACAATTTGAGTCCTCATTTACAGTAGCAAAACAAATGTTGTGGGTCGAGTTACTTAATAAAAACAGTTAGCATTTTCTTCACAGATATGAGTAATAATAAAAGTGGTGGTTGCCATAGTAAGAACCACCAGTAAGACTTATACATCCCAGCTGGGTGTCAGGTCAAACCAGCAGTTTAAGAATCTCCACTATAACATGTAAGGAACATAATTACTCACCCCGTAGAACTGGATCGGTTGATTTATCTTCTACTGGTAAGTCAGAGCCCGGAGTCTGAAGTGAGGATGATGCAATTTTTCCTTGAAGCTCAGGTTCCTCTGGGTTTAAGCTAATTTTGCCACCTTCTTTATCTTTGAGAGAACATATGAGACCAAAATAAGATACAGTGACATTGTTGTAGCAACAGACTTCAAAAGTCAACATGGATTTAATTTCAAGCGAACTTGTGGCATGAATCTCTAAGGAGAAAATCATCTGTCTGATTAACATTTCTAAAAATAAAAAAAATTAAAAATCCAGCTTTTGATGGCCAAATGCAAAATATCAGTACTGAGCACATGAAAAGTCCTGTTTTAATCAACATTTTTAATTAAAATAATAAATAAATAAATAATAACTACAAAAGAAAAAAAAGACATTTAAAATGATACTAAAGTTTTATATTTCAAATAAATACTGTTCTTTTGACCTTTCTATTCATCAAAGAATCCTGAAAATGTATCATGGTTTCCATAACAATTCTAAGAAGAACTGCACAATGTACATGATTTTCAATATTAATAATATTTCACAATATTGCTGTTTTATTTTATTTCTGATCAAATATAAAAATTGTAAAAATCTTACAGACACCAAACATTTGAAGAATAGTGTTTAATATATACAGTGTATTTAATAAACTCACCTGTGCTTGATTTTTCTCTCCTCATATATTGGATTCTCTGTGGTCTCCTAGAGCCTATTTTCTCAGCAGATGGCCTTTCAAGTGGTGGTCGTGGCTGTACATTTTCAGTTCTGTCTATATTTAGAAACACAATAAGTGTATAATAACAAACCAGATTGTTATTACTTAAATCTATGTAATAACATAGAATTTAACCCCACAGAATACTAGATATGTGTCAGGAAAATAAATGTGTCAGGAAAATAAATGAATGTGTATTTGCCTGACGGGATATTGAGGCTCAGTTCTGACTTCGCTCTTTCTTCTTTCCTGTTTGCAGATGTGCTGCTCTTCCTGGCGGTGAGCGGAGGGGGTCCGATAACTTTTGAACCAAAAGCAATATGGGAGGAATCCCGCGGTGTAGGACCCCTTGTGATGGATGCTTTGACACCACCTGTCTCTTCTAGTAAACAGTCATGCACAAAACACTTACCAAAGCATAGCTGAGTACTTAATCCTATAAAGCCTACATTTATATTTGATATGCACATTTCTAAAGCCTCTAAATTATATAAAATATAATAAAATAACTTTACATTTTAAGTAATATTTCAAGACGAACACTTACTGGACTGAAGTGACCTATTTTGATTATCCATACATCATTTTTTTTTAAATATTAAAATGTGAATATCATACTTTACATGATACATCAGGTTTTGGCGGAAAGTTTATTTGCAAATCTTTCAGTCATCATTGTATTGCATTGCATTATATGATTCCCCCAACAATAAAAACTACAGAGCTTTGATTATAAAACTAAGCATTTAAATATCATATTACTAAAACATATTATCTGGAGATATAGAGTGAAAACTAATATTTACCTACATTTTATGTAAGTAGTCTGCTATTAAAGATCTCATCGATTTACATTGCAAGTTATGAGAATTTTCTCTCACTTTTTGCCCATATTAACATCAGCAACGGCACCAAATGTCATATTTAAAAATAAAAATAAAAGTTTTTTTCCGCCTCAATTATACAATATGAGCCATAAATGCCTGATGTATCAAATATGTTGCTCAAAAAAATAATAAAAATAAATTAACCCCTGAGTATTCTAACATCTGCGATTCAAGCAAAGTGATGATGTATTAAAATAGATAATGTAATATTGTTTGTATTTAGACTAACAATATCACAACATCCTCTATAACAATAGACTGTTTTCATATCCATAATCCTTGTAATGGTGAGGCCCTTGCCATCTGTTGGTTTGGAATTGGCATATTTTCAATTGTTATTTAGCACAGTGCTGCAAGAAAAAGCAGCGTTAAGGTCATGGCAACCCGGCAACAAAACACTAAATACTGCCATTTGTCATTTCAATATAACAGCCAGCTCAGGATCCAAGGCTGTACACTACGACTACACGGTTTTATACACAAGGCCCACAGTGTTTGGATACGTTGTTGCTAAGTGATGAAACAGGGAAAATGATTAAGGTAGAATGAGAGATTGTGGTCTTTTGTTGCAATATTTGTACATGTAGAAACATTTTTATATGATATCTTTATAGTCCAACACCTCTTGTTAGTGATTGAACTACTGTTATATTAATACTTTGCTAGGGCATTACTTGAGTCTTTTTTGAAAAATTAAAGGTGAGATGACAGCAGTCTGGCACTGTGATACGAGGCCAACAGATGTCTGGATAAATAAAAACTGTTAGAACAGCTATGAAGGTTTCACTGGGCTGGCAGAGTGGACAGGTATGTGACTAAACAGAGATGATTAGAACTCTCTTGGCAAGAGGTGTCTCTTGTCAGAAAACTAACAGACATTAAATAGCAGGAGAGTTCTGCAGAGGGTCTGACCTTCTGTTTAGCAAAGAACAAGAGGAAAAAACAAAACTCAGTTCGGTTAAAGAAATGTAAAACTACAAATTGAAGCTAAGTAAAGAAAGGATTCGTGTGGAACGATAAAGTATTTGCTTGTGGAACTGACCTGCATCTGAGTTTGTAGGTCCACTCTTTAAATCAGTCTGTCCCAATGTCTTCATGTTCACCAGCTGGACAACGTTCTGAACTTCACTAGGAAACTGACAGTTCCTCGGAATCTCTTCTTTTGGACCATTACTTATTTCTAACCATTGAATAAAAAACAACAAGTAGAATGTTTTCAGGGAATGAGTAAACAATGCTTCACCAGATCTGGGCTAAAATGTCAAAAGTAGAATATTAAGGCGAAAACATTGGGCACATTCCATGAATTATTTATCCTTTTCAACAAATGGTCAGTGAAAAGACGTGCTTAACTTTCAGACTTTCAAGGTCAAACAATATATTTTATAAACTTTTGTGTTTTCTGTGAGTTTTGCAGTTTTTTGCAACTCTGTTGTGTGAGTTTCAGTTTATGAATGTTTGAATACAGTTTAACTCTGATTTCTTTATTAATTTATGTAACTAAAATGTTTAAATATTATTAACATTCATTGTATAATTAATAATAATATAATATAAAAATATTTTAAATACATATTTTTAAATAATTTATATTTTTAATAATTTCATTTAATATCTTTATTATTATAATTATTATTATTATATTGCAAATGTAGCCTAAATGAAGCTAACCTCCATCCATGCAGTCTGCAGGTTCATTCTTCATCGTGAAGATGCGGCGGACCTTACAGCAGGCGGAGATGATGATGCCATCCAGAGACAGGAAGCGCGTCCCTCTGAATATCTCAGCGGTGAGAGAGTCCAGATCGATACACAGATTACACCACTGCACACAGACAGTAGTACCTTATCTCACTGAGCTAAGATCAACTGATTTGACTGCTCATTTGTAGACAGTCGTGGAGAATGCAGCAGTTGGGACTTACGGTATTGCGTTTGAGGCACGTTAGAGGTATTCTTGCATGCAAAGGGGTTGCTGAGAGCTCCTTATGCACAGTAGACAAGTAGAGTCTCTTCTTTAGATGCTCTTCATCAGTTACTCTGGAAGACAGCATTGAAAAGTTGACCAAATTGCTTGCTCTAAGAAGCAGATGGAAAGATCTTAAACCATTTTCCTATGTGTGTGTGTGTAGAAGAATGTGTAGGAGTGGAATCTGCACGTGTGAAAGTGTGAATTAATTCACCCTCCATGGTAATAAACCCTCCACACTTTCTCTGAATTTCAACTATATCAAAGTACTGTAGCACAACAAGATTGTTTTCAGTAGATTGAAAATAGATGTCGGAAGGAACCTGTTAACAATGACATTACATTTAAAATTAATTTAAAAAAAGAAAAGCCGGGTCTTACAAAATCTCAGTGGAAAAATCTTTTCCCAAAGGAACATTGACCTGTAGAATCAGAAACTTCTGAATCAGACCAACTGTAGGAACAAGAAACATGAGATTAGAAGATGTAAAAGAGATATGCACAAGCAAAATATTAAGGCTAAATGCAAAAAGGGATAGAAAAGCCTACTTGAGATCAAACCTAGATTTATAATGATTCAGTAATGTTAAATTTGGGAATATATTGTAATATAGTAGATTTTTATTCAAATATATGTTCACATGTGTTATAGACAAATACTTTTTTTTCTTCAAATGTGAAATATGTGAATGTATTTTCTTGGATTGAAATATTTGGAGGGCGAAACAAATGGTTTTAAAAATATATTTACATTTTTAACATATATTTTAAAAAATAACATTTTGATAGAAGACATATTTGCATTACTTATTTTGAAACATTGAAACAAATATATATTTTGGCCATTTTTTGTATATTTAAAAAATAAATAAAAAAATATTTTTTGCCATATGGGATTTATTCTGGTTTTGTTAGCGCTTACGAGTCATCTTGCTATCCTTGGGTAATTGCATCTTGTGTGTTTGACTGCTGCCTTCAAGACTGTATACAAAGCCCTTCACTTCTTTATCAAACACCTGTTAAAAAAAGAGAAAATAAAATCAATGAAAAGACAGAAATGCTTCAAATAATCCTCCTCAGTAGTATTACTCTTAATATCTACGTTACCCACAAAAGAAAAAAAAAGAAAAAAAAACATTGCATGGATTTCTGCACATTCTGTCCTCTTAAGCTATTTGGGCTGGATTTGTGGTTTTGGTTTCATTCTTTTTTGCTGCTAGTTGAATTATGTTTCAGGTGAGAAAGTAAAATAATAACCATCGTCCAGTTCTATCTGAGATTATTTACAGGGCTATACAAACTGTGTCTCTAAGAATGTGTGTTCCTTTTTATGCCAGTGAATACTGTACTGTATTTCAAAGGTTTTTATTATTATTATTATAAAGGTTTTTCTTTTCTTTTTACATGTATTTCTGAAGGCCAACTTCTTTTTTGACATGCCTAACAGTCAGAAGCAATTGAACAGTTTCACTATTATTGCCCATAGGAGAAAAAGATACAGTTCATTGAACATGCAGAATTTGTGACAACATGCCCCATTAGTGAGGCATGCTGTGACACTAAATGAGGTAAGCTGTCAAATTGGAGGCCTTTATTAAATTGTCTATTATAGTCTTTGAGGCTAAATTTAAAGAAAAATATTATGAAACAGGTATGGAAATTTATACTGAAATATATTGAATATTTTTTTTCTAAGACCAGTTAAAAACAACAATTTAAAAAACAACAACCCCTCTTTCATTATGGTAAAATCTGTCATTACTGAAACATACTTTAGATATTGAAGATTTCCTGCCATATAGTTTCCATTTTGCCATGGGATCTTTTCCTTGTGCGCTGAAGACGTCCACCGTGAGGCCACCCTTCACACACACACACACACACACACACACACAAACAATGAGAAGCACTGAAAAGAACTGCAGATACTCAGCGAATGTTAAATGCTTACTGTACCTGATAATCGTTCCTGAACATGCTTCCAAACGATTGGGATATGAAAAAGACTGAAATACGATGGCTGCTTTATTCTGTCGAATTCGAAACGAACAAAAGCTAATTCATAACTACATAACTATAAGCTATACTGCAGCAGTTGCTAATGATAATGGTAACTGACTAACGTCAGCGCAAAACATATTTTAATCACGTTCATCCAGCTGAACGAAAATCGAAGAGTCTCGGTCCGTTTAGTCATTTATTAGTTAGTTGTAAGAGCGCTTTATTAAGTAAAACACCTAAGCTGGTTAGCTTATTAGCTATAACACTGACAAGACGCAGCGGTAGGTCGTTGCTATGGCAACGGGACGCTATCACCTTGGCAGTGGCAGTCTGAATTTAATTGAATACCAGTTTAGGCAAAATGTAAAGCGATTTTAAATAAAACGGAAGTGGAACTGAAACAGAATGAAATTCAAAGTAATTCATATGAATATTGCTATGTGTAGTTTACTTGTCTCTCTGTCTGTTTTTCTATCTGTTGAGAAATGTGAGAAATAAATAAAATATTAATGTTTTGTTACTGAACGTCTGTTGGACTAATAAAAATTACTCTGATCTGTGTGAACTGAATATTTTGAATTGAACTGAAATGCTCTCTTACTGTAATTTCGATTTAAATTCTAATTGAACATCCTTTGGGGCATGATATATGCTATTATATCATATAATAGAATTCTGCTTAATTAATGAAATGTGTATGCATATATACTGGTATATTAGAACTGCCTAAAAGTATATTCTATTATAATACTGAATGTTTACCATGTTCATGCAACATGGTATTTACAGTGTACTCCAAGGTACTTAAAAATACCTTGATATTATGCTAATTGTTAATTAATTTGATTTTATCTGAAATACTCTGTGTCATGGTGAATATGCCTCTCGTCACTCATGCAGAATGTCTTAATACTGTAGACACAGAAAGTGGAATAGTGCATTTTGAATGACAGTGCAATTGCATGTGTTAGAAATAACATCTTCCTCAAAGTCTTGCAACACCTTAGACCCACTGTTTTAAGTGCATTGTGAATCATTCATCATTGTTGAATGGTGAATGTCAAATTTTTTTGAGTCAGAGATTAAACTTTCAGTATTTTACCATGTGACTCACGAGACCGGCATCAACAGAAAATTAGTATTCATTGTGCAATGTGAAAAAAAAAAAAAAAAAAAAAAAAGAATTATTATCTGTTAAGTTCCTATCCATGATAATTTGAAAAGAGAAATGTGTCTTGCGTTTGTGTGTGACAAAGCAGATGGTGGGTCTTTACATGCATTTCAATACTAATGATGCAGCAACTGCAAACTGCTCCCAAAATTGGATTTTAGAAGGTTTTTAATAAGTCTATTACTAAGCAATGCAAATTAAGGCCATTGTCACTGAAGGTTAAATATGTAATTTGATGGCAGCTTGGAACATACCTGAATAGACACACTCATACAATAAATAAGCTAACAACATATTTAAAACCACAAAGGGTGCCATTTCATAATGAATGCATACAATTTGTTGAATACTGAAAAATATTACCCCAGTTTTCTGTAATCCCCACTGAGCTGTCATTTCAGGTCTAACATAAATGCATTATGTAGCCCTATGGATGCAAACAGACATTTACTTCATCTTCTGTCTTAATACATTTGCAGAGTTCATATTAAGATTTCTATTGAGTGCATACCACACTTAAAATTACTGCTGTTGCCACTGTTAATTTACTTCAGCATATATGCATACAGTAAATGAAATAGTGCACTGAGTGAATTATGAGCTTGTTTTGGTGTGGACATTTATGCATAATGATGAATTGTTTATTTTGTAATGCATATTTATTTTTTAAATCTCAAGTATTACTCCAATCATTTCATTTTATGGTGAAATATTCCTTTAAAAATAACTTGGACTTTTTTTTAAACAAATGCATGCCTTTAGTTTAGCATTTAATAAAGCTATTTTAATATAAGCAGTTATAAGAGAAACTGTCTTCTATGCAAAAATTGTATAGTTCATTATTATCACTATATATTCATATCTCTAGGAATGTAAAGGCTAACCTCCAGAGAGCACTGAAGCTACATTTACTCTGTTCAGTGTAAGGTTGATTTTATTACTTTGATAAAACTGAAATGTCTAAGAAGACCAAACTGTTTCTATATTGGAGTTATTATTGTTTAACATTAATATATAACTCTCAGTTCCACAGATGTACTTTAAATGTCTCATTCACTGTAATGGTGATGAATCCAGTCTTTTTGCTAGTAATTTGCACATAAGCATCAGTTTTATCTTTGTATCTACTTAAGCATGTCTCTTGAGGTTCAGCTGGCTGCATGAGATGCAAACTGTATAAATATATTTGAAAATGTTGTCTTTGTTTTAGAGAGATCGGCCTCAGCAATTAACTTATAAACCATAGACTTTCAAACCATCATTCCACTGTCAAAGAAATGTGACAGGAACCTCAAGATTTCTTTCTGTGGGAACAACTTGACAACTTTTCCAAGTATACATGTAACAGCTTTTTTTTTTTTTCCAAGTAAACCAATTATACAGAAAATAATTGTGCTGTAAAACTATTTTAGATTGTCCGTCCCTGGTGTAGACAGAGTTTTTTCGAGTGTCATACACATGTAAACAAGCTGCTAATAAACTGCAAATTATTCACCGACAGAAAGTCAAAAGGAGAGTGCTCAACAGGGAAACAAGTCCCTTCGAACAATTAATGACTGTCTTGTTTTTCTGATTGAGGTGTGAAGTTTTCCTTTAATTAAATGATGAGGAACTTATTTCAAACATCTGTTCCTGATGACCTGTAAGTAGAAAATAACATTCAGTATATATATCTTGTTGTTTTTTTGTTGTAAACAAAGAGGATTAAGTCAAATTTCTAATTTAAATTCACTCAGTTACAAATAGTTTATAACAATTACACAAAAGTTTCATGGTTGCCTTAAAATTATGTGTTAAATATACTTCAAATCAAGATAACATGACAAAAGCTTTTTATTTATTTATTATGTATTTTTTTTATGTTTATGCTTTAAGAAATTAATCATTACCATCCCTAACTAGGCTTATTATTTTGCAAGCGTTTGGGGAAAGTTTCACGTCACGTGTCCCTCACATGAAATGACCAATTGTGTGGGTTTATATGAATACGATTGCATTTTGTCTGCGGAAATTCACTTTACAAAGCTAAATGTGACTGCACCTTTACTGTAATATGTTTCTAAGTGTAGAAGTTCATTTGGAAACTGATAAAAGAAGGTCAGATCTTAAGACTCAAGTAGTGCTGCTAACTAGTATTAATGAGACGCTCCTCTACATCACATCTCTTCTGATTCCTCTTTATCATAAATGACCTAGTTATGTCTGGATGTGTTAAAGATAATCAGGATACTTTGTTTTATATGGCATATGATTCGCTCATATTGATTTAGCTTTGTTCTAAATTCAGATTAAAAGCACAAGATAAAAGTTCTAATATTACAGCAGAAAATGCATTGTGAAATTCCATTAATTTGTAATATCCTTATTTTTGTTCTTCTTTAAATAAATATGAGCATGTGTCGGTGCGCTTACTGGTAAGGGAGCTGCAGGTCTACTTTTCTGCAAATGTCAAAGGTTCAGTCGAGTGGAGTGAAACTCAGAGGCCAAAATACATTAGAAAGCTCTCTAAGCAATCTGCCTTGACATGCAATGTTAGTGGCCCTGCCATGAATTGTGACACATGTCATGGACATTGTTGCTCACTGAATGAGTGTGTGATATTTCTTTATTATGCCGATACCATTACCTCATGTCCAAAAGCATGAGCTGTGGAGGGCTTATGGAAAAGTGTTCTGATATTTCTATGGATGTCTTTTACACAGCCTAAGGGATGTTAAAGACTGATGGATTGCTATAATGAATATGAATATATCTAAAATAACAAATAGGACTATGGGGTTTTATTTTACAGAGCATTGCTATGCAGTTACTAAGGTGTTTTGAGAGGCTTATCAGCATGTTGCTGCATGGTTTCTCGGGTGTTTTTGGAGAAATGAAAGGAGATTAATAAATAACATTTACTATTGTACACGTTTAAAACACTCTAAAAATTACAATTTTAAAAGAGTTTTAACTGGAATCTATTAAGTGCATATGCAGTGTTTCACTCAGTGGAGTAAAGTGCTCTGGACTGCTTTGGTCTGCCAAGCACAGAAAATCAATAAACAGCTTCCACTTCAGTTTACAGTCATTTAGTATAGACATTATGTTTGTTTCTGTTCATTAGATGCATTAAAATCTCTTCACATTTAAACTATATGTGATGCTCACATAGCTGTAATGGAACACAGGGACTGATCTTGGCACAAAAATTGTTGGGTTGTGCGCAAATGCTTGCTTTGAAAAGTTTATTAGAGAGTTATAGTACTAGTGCACCTCCAGTCCAAATTTGATCTTTTGTGTGCATTTATATATATATATATATATATATATATATATATATATATATATATATATATATATATATATATATATATATATATATATAAAATGTATTTATTTATTTATTTATTTATTGTTTTTTTATGGGGAACGTTTTCTCTATTTTGTAATGATTCACTGCTGCAGCAGTTTGTTTATGCATATATATGTATAATATAAATAGTAATATCTGTATCTGTGGATTCAGAAGCAGTGTGCTTGGCAGATGTCATAAAAACTTGTATAGAAGAATATTTTGGTACAAGAAATAATGGCATTTATAAAATTCAGAATTATGAAGACAATTATATGCAAAAAATGAAAAGCGCAATAAATACAAAGGGAACAGTTTAGAACTGAGATTTTTCATCTCATAGTAGCATTCCAAAATAACTCTCGTCTTTCGGAATGGAAAACTAGAACTACAAGACTGTTTCTCTATTTCAGAGGAATTTGATGTATTATTTAACATGGTATATAAAATCCACAGTAGGCACTACAAGACTATTTGAATTGCTCATGCAACGGTTCTTGGAAACAGAGAAACAGTGGCAAAAATATTTTTTGAGACTGCACAGTATTGAGTGTCTAACCAGATGATTGAAGTAATTTTTTCATCCCACAAACCTCTAACTATTATCATTCATCTTAATTTACTTTCCCATCGAAAAATCAATGCAAACATGTTGTTGCACAGAAAATGCAAATATATTTTCCATTGGTTAAAATGACAGTCATGAGCATGAGTAACTTTACCAAAGCACATAAATGTTGCAAGATATTGTTCTTTATTAATAGGCCGCTAAATATAGGATTAATTTTGTAAGATCCCAAAATAGGACAGGAAAGGTTGCTGAAAAACCAATACAGGGAAGAGGACATTAATCACAGATTTCTCAAGGAGAATTAAACTGACCTTTTGGCAGGCCAGGAGCACGCTGAAACTCTTGCGCACTCGCATGAAATATGCTGCAGTAACAAACACAGCTCTCACTGTTCTCTCAGAGGGAACATTAACGGTGGAATTTGCTCAAGGATGTTGTTATACAGTGTTTTAACAATATAATTGACCCTGATTTGCCAATGCACTTGGGAATAAACTAGAGAATTATAACCATTTTTCACTTTGTCTTTTGCAATGTTTGGGAGCACTAAACTAAAACTATGTTTTAAAAGTATTATTTATATATTATTATGTACTTTTTAGTATTTTAAAATATTTTGAATTGGCTTTTGTTTTTACATTTTCCGTTTTCATTTCAGTTTTAGTAATTTTATGTGCTTTTGTATTTTTTTTTTAACATTTCTATTTGGCTTCATTTATATTTATTTCAGTTTTAGTAATTTTAGTATTTCAGCATAGACTTATTTTAATTCAATTAGTTGCAAAGGCAACATTTCTAAGTTTTTAAATGTGTAAAAAATTTTTTTTTTTTTTTTTTTCAGTTTTACTTCAGTTAACAAAATGTTAATAGTTTCAGTGTTTATTAACAGATTTTAGAATTTTAGAATACAACTCGAAAGCAGTAGCATTTAGGCACCACCCAACCCACGCTTATGATTTCTACCAAGGGGGGCCCCACATGAACGCTTGCTTAGGGCTCCCAAAACTCTACCCTGTCTCTTCAGCCTCTAGTTTCAGAGGTGGATTATACTTAAATTACTAGATTATGTTAAAAGATTATGAAAACAATTTTCTTTCTTCTGAATTAATGTGGGCAATGTGTGCTGGAACATTTATTAGGACAGTAAATTAAATGTACCAAACTCAACTGTGTTTTTTTTAAGACAGTAAATGAAATGTACCAAACTCAACTGTGGTTTTTGTTACAGATGGAAAAGTGTCTGTCAATAATGCACTAATGCAAAAAAAAAAAAAAAAGTAAAAGTAAAGAAAAAGTGAGTGAATTGTTTTGTAAGATGTGTGAAATAGAATTTCAGTTTGCTGGATGCTTGTATCATATCTCTGCACTCGTCCACCTTAATTAAACAGGCTGGCAAGTCCATCACTCTAATTCTCTTCCATTCTCTGTCTCGCTCTCACTGCTATCTCTCCTGTCCCCAAACTCCCCCACTCATCTTAAACAAGCTGCCGAATCTGTCTCCCTCACTCGCTTTCGCTCTCATATAGCGATGACTAATCCCTCTGTCTGGAGCCTCAGGCTTTGCGATGGCTTCCCCTCATATACTGACCTTTTCCCGCTCCCCTGGATTACTGTACATTTTTAGATTACTGTACAATCAGAAGAGTAAGAGAGTGCCGACTGCTTGAGGACCTTTGGCTTCGCAGTTAATGAGTTCCGTTTGTGTTTTCCCAGTAAGTCGGTGATGGAATATTAAGGTGAAGAAGCAAACAAAACATTTGTGAGATGCAAAAACTTCTTTGGAGTTTGGAGTACAGGGTGTGTTTAATTATTTATCTCCCAAAAGGAATGGGAATGGCATTATTGTCGTAATGTCCATCTTCTATGCAGGTTGAGTTTGAAGCTTACAATCATTAAAGTGGAAATTCTTTATATTCAATATAAAACAGCATTCATATCTTATTTTGACTTCATAAAATAGTAAACAAATAAAAAAAGTGTTTGACATTGGAACTCTATGAGTAAATGTAATAGAAACTTCCATTATAAGCACATATATGCTTATTTAAACAAACTGAAGGACAAGTAGAAATTAATTTCTGTATAGTGACTGACAGCATGCTGTCCATAAACTTAAAACATTAGCATTTCAGATGGTCAGTCTGTATATTGGTGGGGATTTTCTGCAGATTACATTAATATGCCAGTATGGGGCAACAAGTTAAAGTCTTTATGAGTGACAAGAATCACTGAAACATTCATTCAAATGATTCACTCAAAAATGCCTATTCATTCAAGAGCGAAACAAGTGACCAACAAGCAAGTTGTTGAATTATTCATTCAACCAATTTGTTCAAAAACGCTTATTTATTCACTAGTGAAACAAGTGGGTCATTTCATCCAAAGGTTCAAATTAAATACAGTAAAATCAACATATTAATTTCAGTAATTAAATATTCTATGAACCTAAAATGATTCATAAACATTTTCTCTAGAGTCAGTATGTTAATACTTTAATGTTTCGTGTCTTTGTTAACATACAAAACAGTACCTGCATGCGATTACTAATAAAATCACATTTAACCTGAAACATTCATTTAAAGTTGTGTTTTTGTAAATGTACTTGAAATGTAAAAGTCTACCCATGTTCTGTTCCGTAGCAGGAACTCACATTAAAAGCAGTCATTAGAGTGTGCCTCTCTCTTAGATCATTTATCTGAGGAGCAGACATGATGGATACACAGCTCTCTTAGCCATGATGCATGTTTCTGACCTCTAAAGGATTACATTATCAATAAGAGTTATCTGCCGCAAGGCTGCCGTACATGCAGTTCAGCACACTGTGAGCTGTAGATCTCATGAAAAACATGTTGGCAACTTTGAGCACTCAGCTGAAACACAAGCTTTATGAAGTCCTCCTACATACATCTATGCTGTGCACCTCTGTCATATTCACACCATCCAAGATTAATGTGTGTTGTTTCGGACAAATGAATGGCAGAAGAAGCACAAAAAAAATGTTTGTTCTGTGTGCTAGTTTGACTAAAATGTTAAAACTCACTAATAAATACATTTCTTTATTCAGTATTCTGTTTCCTTCCAAGGTAGATTTATTATTTATCTAATAATATTTATTTATTTACTTGGATTGGTATTGAATCTTCGCCCACACTGTTGTTTGAAGAAGTGGTGAGGTGTAATTACTGTTTATGCATGAGGCAAATAAAAGCCAGCTCTAAATGCCATTTGAAGGCCACAGCTGATTGTTCATGCAATTGCTACAAAATTGGGCTGAAGCAAAACATTTACGCTGAGAAAACGTGCTGATAGCTATTATGTGTTCTTCATTAATTGACAATGACTTACGAGAACAATAATATAATTCATTGCAAAGCCAATATTTAGCTCTGCAAAAAAATCTTTGTGTTGCAAATAGATTCAGAACAATCATATTGTTTAGGGAATATGTCATCAAAGAAAATCAACGGCTTTCACAAAAGGATGCCAGGTTTCACCAAATGTTCTTTTTTTACTTCCTAATCCATGTGTTTATCTTTTGTGTCATTTTAACAAGCTTCAATTAAAGAGCAGTACTTGTAGCATTTAAATGTCACATTATTTTCTCAGTGAGAATTGAGATTGCATGCGCTTACATTTACACTCAAACACACACACACACACACACACACACACACACACACACACACACACACACACACACACACACACACAAATGTCTGCTTTACTATCCTTGTGAGGACTCTCCATAGGAATAATGTTTTTTATACTGTACAAACTGTATATTATATCACCCTACACCAACTCTACACTTAACCTACCCCTCACAGAAAACTTTCTGCATTTTACATTCTCAAAGAAAAGAAAAAGAAAAGCTTGTGACCTCTGTGACACGAGTCCCCTGCATGAGTCATTGTGTATTTAGGTTTAAGTCCCCACCAGTATACAAAACATGTACACACACACACACATACAGGGATAGTGCTGGGTGTAATGCATTACTAATTAATTACTGTCATTTAATTACTTTTCCCCTGAGTAAGAGTAAGGGATTACTCTTAATTTTTCTGTAATTTAATTACAGTTACTTCTGATTTAATTGCATTAAATACTGTGTAGACTATAGAACAATTCTATATAAAATAACAGATAGTGGATTTAACATCAAAATTTTACATTAAATGTTAAAATGTATGTTTTTAATCTAACTTTATCCCATTAAATACTTTGGTCGTTACAATAATGATTTAGGCCATTTTATATTATTTATTTGAAAGAATGAAAAGCAGAATTAATTTGAAAGAATAAAAGCAGTTTCATGTCTATCCTTGTGTTGGTCATCTGGTCAAGGTTTTTTTTTTTTTTTTTTTTTTTTTTTTTTTTTTTTTTGTATATTTCTAATAACCTTTTCATTTAGAACAGATAAAGATGTGTGTTGCTGCCAGGTTCGTGTGAGTTGACATTTAATAAATAACTGCCTAAAGTGATTTTTTGAAACACGCCTTTGAGGAGTGGTTTTGTTCCAGTGCAAAAGCCTTTTTGTCTTCCATGTGTCAAGGCTAACTTTTAAGTTCACTCTTGAGCATTGTGATGTATCCCAGTGATGTCACGTCTGCTGTTATTTGCTGGTTTGTTGTAACATTATTCTTTATATTATGTGGCTTGGGTGATATCATTCGAATGGAAGCTCTTTTCAGAGGTGCAGCAAGTAATTATTTTTTGATGAAAGCTTATGAAGACTTTTTTTTCCTTTGAAATAATGTTCAGAGTGCTCGTGAAGCAAACTGTGAGAACAGGCCATTGTGAGATCCTTGTGTCGTGTCGCTCTCTCATTGAGTTGTCTCATGCATAGACATGCTCGTCCGTCTCCTCATATCTTGGCATGCGTGATATTTGTTCATCAGCATGCATAATTACCCATCACAATCTGTCATGCCAGATTTTGTGTGGAGACTAATTAAATGCATATTGATAACGAGACTTTGGTTTTTATTTAGCAGCCCAGTAAGAGATATAGGGTCAGCCTGGAATGTTCCCCAACCTAGAATGACACAAAATCATGATTTGTTGGTTGCCAGATTTAATAAAAATACACTGATATGTTTTTGTGAAGATTAGGGTTTTTTTAATGTTAATTTAGTGTGACTGATTACAAAAACATGATGAAAAGTAATAATGAATCAGTCCCTCTGACCTGTATACATATTTGGCAATAATAACAGAGGGATTATTATCATTATCATCATTTGAATAATTAATCTGTATATCGTGTAGCTAATCAATTTCTTAAATATTGATTATTAGAATTCAGATTTCTATCAATAAATGTCAATAATAAAAACTAAGAACAGAAGGACATGAAAATCCATGCTGTTGGAATTTTATTTATTTATTTGCTTTTGCTTTTCTGCAATTTTGATTTTAATAAAAAAGGCCTCTTGATAGTTGTGACCATTACAGATAACGGCCCTGTTAATTGCTTTTGTTTCACTGGAAGTACTTGTATGCAGTACTACAATTTTTAAGTATTTCTACATTTCAATTAAATCATTAAGCTGAAAAGACAGCATCTAGCAAGAACATAAATGTACATGCACAAGAGCTCTCTCTGGGGCCAGACAATTGTTTATAATTGTTACAACTATGTGCTTTTTTTGTTATGTTCTGATCAGACCATCAAAACTGCTTCACCCCGTAATACTATGATTAAAGCCCTTACTAGAAGTACTGACTCAAAGACATTAATAAACATAGAGTTTATTGGAAAATCACAATAGCTTGTACCTCTCTTGTGTATTTACAATTAGTATTCAGTTTGTTTATGATATGCACATTACTGTAATAGGAAATCCGCTGATTATAATTGCCAGTAGTTTTCATACATTAGTTAAGTGTGTCCTTCGTGATGGAGTCCTAACTTAAAGGGTTAGTTCACCACAAAATTAAAAGCCTACCATCCTTTACACACCCTCGTATGATTTCAAACCCATATATTCTGTGGAACAGAACATGAGATTTCAGGCAGGTAGTTTGTCTTTGCCAGTGTCTTTTTTTGTTGTTATGGAACAATTTGAATAATCTAATGCAAAGTCTAATTCTTGCAGAGAATTATACTGTATTTGTTTGCTTATTTTTTCCACACATTTTAGCTGCGTTGAACCCTTCTAGTACATAAAAACGCTTTTAGAATCACATCTTCATTCTGTGTTAGCTGTAAAATTAAGTTTAATCAACCAGATGTCTCATATTTTTCTCCTTAATGTATCGTAAGTCTTGCCGGTTCGGAATAATAAACAATAAGCAAACTATATTATACACATTATTAATTTGACAATGGTGTGACAGGCAAACTATAATGAACCTGAAAACCAATTTTATCCATGAGCTTGTGGATTCTGTTCTTTTCCACCACTGGAAAAGCAGCAAATCAAATGCGTACATGGAATGTATTATTCAAATATATTTAAATTAAGTCAGTGTATTCAAATGGCAACAGCAACGGGTGGGTAACACTGACTGCATTATGTGCTGAGGTATAGCTTACTTTTCATGTTGCGATGAATGCTGGAAAAATGAATACACGTATTCATCCATCCAACATGTCTCAGAATGTTTCACATCAGACAGTGTTTGATTCCGGAAAATAACTGTTCACTTTAGAAAGTCCACAATGTGTTATTATGTAAATGTGCAGCTTTTAGACGGTTACAGAAATACCAAATTTTTGGAAATGGAACAGTTTACTGAGCCAAGTATTATATTTGAAACATCAGGCTTTTATGACCTATAGTATATTATAGCAGAATAAGGAGATTTTTCTGTACACCCAACAAGGGGAAAAAAAACCTCACTTGTTCTTATTCAGAGGCCCAAACTGAGCAGAAACATGCAATTTGGTGCAGTTGCTGATATTTCTATGGCCAAAAAGTAAGATGAGATCCTGATAGCTTGTAATGTAAATCAGTGAGTTCTTATTATATGTTATATAATAGTATAGCAGACTACTTGCATTAAATGCATATAAATCAGTTCATCAAATATGATGATCATGAATATCACTTTATATCTCCCAATAATATATCTAAGTAAGATTGTTTGAAACTATCAATCAGAAGGCATTTAGAAGATTGTGTACAACAGAATTTAATTCTTAGAATTGTTCATATCAAATATGATACAGATTTATAGGGTTAAATTTGAGTAGGAAAAAACAACAACAAAACTGCCTTCTTTTGAAATATGAAATAATTATATGTAGCAAAATTATATGCAGAATCAGACTATAGGTAATGGTATTATTGTAGGTCATAGGCCTCTTGAAAATAAATTATATTAATGAACTCCATTGGAAATAAGAGCATATTTTTTAACACTTATGAATATTACTGAATAGTTTTTTTTATGTGGTCTGTTTAAAGCCATCACATTTATTTCAGTCATATTTTATCAATTCAGTCATATTTCATAACCAATGCTAGGTAATATATGATTACAAGTAATCCGGATTGCGTAATCAGATTCCAAAAATTCCAAAAGTGCTTGTAATTCGATTACATTACAATTTAAAATACTCATAATCAGACTACAGTTACTTTTTTTATTGATTACATATTATTCACATCATGTGAGATGCAAGTAGACAGGTATGATAGTTCATATTTTTTGTAAAGTGTTTTATTTTGATTGTTAAAAATGTAATGTTATGTTCTTTACAACAATGAATGGAATATATTTGCTTTCTTGTTGTATTTTATATCAATTTTGTACTTTTATATCAATATGGTATAACAAGATTGTCCTACTTAAAAAGTAATCAAACAGTAGTGTGATTAAATTAAATTACATGAAATATATAATGTAATGGATTACGTTATAACTACAGATTTTGTCTTGTAATTTGGAATTAGTAATGGACTACAATTTGTAAGTAATCTGCCCAGTACTTTATTTTTGAATGTTACAAGGATCACAGATAACAAGGAACCCATTAGAGCTAAAGGACAGCAGTGCAACCCTCTGTTGTATGTCCTACATGGGTCACAGTCACCAACTGCATGTAGATAAATCATTGATTACACTGATCCATTGATCTCAGGGACCTCTGGGAATTGAGCGTCAGTGGTACCAGGAAGGGAGTGAAAAAAACAACAAGATTAATAATAGCTTGATGTTAGAAAGCCCTTTGGGAGCTGACTGCTAAGTGTTGTTGACAAAATGCAGGGTTGTAAGGCACAGATGAATAGTCTTCAGAAACTGACACCATGGGAGAGTGCTATATTGTTGTAGTAATAGAAAAGCAGCCAGTGGAGCACCTGACTTTAGAGTCCAACTGAGGATGGCCCACACATGCAAATCGCCTCTCAAATGAACACTCACCTAGGGTAAGCGCAGCTCAGGGGGCCAATCAGTATGCAGCTGTATGCTTCTAAAAAGCGTTGTTGCTAGAAGCGATGCAGCTAATTTGAATATGCTGATTCTAAGGCAACAGGTGAACATTTGCGAATGTACCTAACAACAAATGTAGATGAAGTCTCCGTGATGTTGCCATCAGCAGTATTTTTTGCTTGGCTTTTAAATAAATTGTTACCTATAAATCATTATAGATAATAATAATAATAATAATAAATAATAAAAAACACATGTACCACAACCTATGGATAATTGTTTTTTATTTATTTATTTTAAATCAAAAGATAATTATGACTTTTAATCTCAAGACTTTATCAGAATTCTGAGAAAAAGAGTCAGAATTGCGAGAAATGAACTTTATACTCTGAGATATACAGAATTCTGTAATTCTTGTAGTTTACATCTTACAATTTTGTTTATATCTCACAGTTCTATTGCAATTTAACATAGTTTTACGTCATTTTAAAACTGTCATATTTGATCGGTTCAGGCATATTTCAGCAGATGAAGATTTGTGAATATAACAAACAATGAATGCAATTGAAGTGTCTATGTTCTTGGGATTGGCAGCATTTTTTTCTTGGCTTATAAATGAATTGTTGCATATTTGCCCATGGGCGTGCTTGAACCAACCTCGCCATTTCCACTAAACACAAGGGAAGTCTTGTCTCAGCACCTGCAGACATTTATTCTAGAAAAACACACATTAAGCGGCTGAAAGTGATTGGAGCGTGACCACCACTCCCCCGCCCCGCCTCCTTAAGGCATGGCCTTAATTGGATTTTATGAGCTATCCCTTCAGGCTCTAAAATGTCCCATCAGTCCATTTGAGATGGTGTAGGATCCAGGAGAAGCTGCATTCAAATAGGCCGATTACATCAGTCAATGGCCAATAATACATATCTGCGCCACAGCAAGGGGGGTTGTTCTAATTAAATCTGAATATGGATAATGCAACTGACCCTGTGCATTCTGGGACTGAACTTCCCAGCCTGTTTTCAAACTCTTAATTTCTTGCTTCCAGTGTAGATGATGCTTACCAATGTTTTGTGGATTTGTTTAAGAAGAAATGCAAGAACAAATTGTTTCTGACCTCAGTTACTTTCTGTTCAAGCCAGCTGCGGCAACATTTCAGTCCATTTGACCTCTGGCCTCCTGTAGCGCCCATTAGGGAAAATTTGCACCTTGATTTCGGCATAGCCTTCGCAAACAGTGCTTATCATAACCTTGCATTTGGTGCCATTAATACATCCATATTTCTCTTGCATGGTCTTGTTGGCAATGTTTTATTGCAGACTTGCTGCTGAGGTGTGATAGATTTTATAAAGTGACATTTTGAAATGCAAATTCAATCTCATGGAGCTCCAGGGAATGAGATGTTCTTGGTCTGTTATTTCCGTCTCTGCCTTATCACTTTTCAAAATGCGATATATATAGGTCAGTGTGTTTACTGCTGCCAGATATATTATTGATGGTCTCATTATGTCACTCATTTGCTTTATTTTGAGCGTTATGTGGATCTCAGTGAACCTGTGATTTATATTCGCAATATTTTGTCTTTTGAAAACATTTAAATATTTCCTTGCCGGAAAAGTTCACCCCAAAAGGAGATTTCTGTTAGTTATTGACTAATTTCAGCTCTTTTTTCAAAAATTTTGATCTGTTTCTGTTTCTCTGTGGCTTCAGATGAGTTGTATGGGCCACTTGTGATAATATTATGGTGCTTTTGAACCTTTTTTAAATGTTTTATTTATTTTTTTAAGCTTGAATCCCTCAGTCCCCTGAATTCATAACTGTGTGGAAAATAGGCTTTTGTGTTCCACAGAAGAAAGTAAGTCACACAGGTTTGGAGCAACATGAGTAAATCATGACAAAATGTTCATTTTTATGTGAACTACCTTTTAAAATTTTGGGACAATTCAATCGAACACAACCGCAAACTTTTCAATATCCTGTTTTCTTGCAAACTGATACATGAAAGCAAGCCATTCAATTCCAGTTTATAAAAAAGATGTTATTGCTGGTTTTTAATCAAACAATAACTTGACATTCCTTTCATGAGAACACAGTCAAGAAAGACCTTGGTCAGGGGTGGACTTAGTTGACGACTGCCTCGGGCCCCCAAAAGTGAAGGGCCCCCTAAAATGCTTTTCATATCCACAGTATTTATAACAAACCTACTGTGTTTTGAATTATGGGTGGCACTTCGGGTTTGGGGAACTTCCATTCAAAAAGACTGAAACAAATCATTTCAAATCATAAGGTTGCCCTTTAAATAAAGCTTATCCGTCTGTTTGACTGAATGAGCTGTTGATTTTCCTTTTTTTTTTCAGACATCATGAGAATAACCAAACTTTTCCTAATTAAAAATTACATTTTATAACTGTAATAGTATGAAAAAAAAACATCATAACCCACACAATTCTTTTCCTTACTACCAATTTAATTTTGCCCTTTACATTTCACTGTAATAGTATGAAAAAGACAATATATATTGCACATTTATGGTCTGTTCTCCCGATTTAATTTACGATATATCCCATTAATAATTCACTGGAATGCAAGAATAATCTCTCGTTTTTCTCCTCAAAACCTCACATCTCTTACCAGGTTTGTTTGTTTTCAAAGGTAAATACAATTGACCTTATGCACGGAGCATTCTTTAGCACTTCCACATAAAGATAATACAGCTCATAAACTTCCAGTATCATTTGATGTTGTGGTATATATAAGTAAATAAATAAATAAATAAGCCCTGACACAAACAGTTTAGAAGGGTTAATTATTTAAGTAATTAGTTAACTACAAATTAAATAATTTAATTATTAATGGTATAACAATTAAATAATAATGCATTAAATATTTTGAAATGTGTATATATATATATATATATATATATATATATATATTTATAAATATTTTAGATTTATTTTAAAAACTACATTTTTATGTTTTATCTTTAACTGTAGAAGCTGCTAAATATATTCAGCTAACATCCTTGTTGCTGCTGTACTTTTGTTACTCTGAATTTAGTCTGAATCATTTAATGCAAAGCTGAAATTGTGAATGGATTAGGTAGAGAAACCCTTGATTTATTTTGTTTTTGTGCAAACCTGTATCTCAACTGTAAATCAATTGCTATTTCGTAGCCTACAACATGAAAGAAAGCCATTATAACATGTACATGAAAAACGTAGATACAACTATGGGGGCACCATTGTGCAGCAGCAAGCATCACAACAAAAAAGGAACTTCAAGGTTGATCTAGGTATATGTATGCAAACGTATATTTTCCTATATTCCTATATTTTGCCTGGGGCCCCCAATTCACTAAATCTGCCCCTGACCTTGGTTTGGGAATGCAGCTCTGTGAGAACAGGATCTAGAGTCTTTGTATGTTTTCAGGGGCTGTTTCACACACTAATTGCTTTGCTGATGACCCATATACTGCCTTTGGATTTCTTCACCAAATCATTTAATCAGCTTTAACACAAAACTCACACAGCTCATGGTCATTCTGGTAATGAGAGTTCTTTTTCTTTCTTCATTTTTTCCCAGCTGTACACAAGAGCAAAAACACACGTTTCATGATGCATTCCTTGTGATTTTTAGAGCTTGGCAGTCCTAGTGGCCTTTCACTTTTATTACACAACCAGGATATTCTTGAAGATGGAAGATGTGTAGTTTGTCTGTGACATGAAAGATAACCCACAAGCATCATCACTTTACAAAAGTAATGCTTTACCAGGATTAATGATGGTTAAAATCTATCCAATGTTTGCACAGCTATTATTTTTGCTTTAAATCTAGCAATATTATGCATTCATGATGATCAAGTTCTCATTACGAAATGGAAACTAACCTCTTGTATTACCTCCACACATTCATATTTTAAGGGTATTTTGGAATAAACCCAAGGTGGGGGAAGTGTCTCGTGCATTACCTTGCTTAATGTGCTGGATATCGAAAAAAGGCATAACTGTAATTTATCAGCACACCTGTTTTAATGAGCTCCTCATCCTGAACTGTTATTTTTACATCAAACACTTTGTTCTTTGACCCATTTTTAAATGGTAGTTATTTGTGATGCTTGTTAAAGTAATTTATACTCAGTGTGTTAATATGACCACTGGGATGCACAACCTCTCCTTACACAATCCCGATTACAATTCCAGATTTCACAGATCTAGACGTTATGTCATAATATTCTGCTTGCTTGCATGCATTTTACAGATCATTAAGAGCTGAGACATATGGTCTGTGATCAGTCATCATAAATAACCATCCAATGTGAAGAAAAGTGCACAGTGAGGCATTCAATAACCATATCGCAGTCTCATTTCCACTTGTTGACAGATATTTGACACAGAAGAGCTGGGAAACAATCTTCTGCTTTTCAGTGTGGCTCCCTCCACGTCTAAGAAAGTAAAGTTTCTTCACGTACCGCCTTCAGTTTTTCTGTGTAACAACCTCATAATTGCCACACTGACTTAAGGCAGAGCAAACATCTCATCACCAAGTGCTCACTGTGAAAATCTAAACGGACAACAAAACAAACCCTCCCACATTAGCTGCCTTGCTGATGCAGCGCGGAGGACAGGCTGAAGAAGAGATGATTATGGACTCTCTTTTTTTTTTTTTTTTAAGAATTGTCTAATTACATACTTTGATACTCATGCATTTCTTTCTTATTTTATTATTATGATGTACTAGAGAGATCTGCACTTTTGCCCTCTAAATCCATGTAGTTGTTTCTCAAACTAACAATTCATGACTTGTTTGCAGATAGAGGGTTTTGTTTCCTCTGCATCAAAAAAGATAAGTCACATTAATATGTCCTCAATTAACTTTAGTCTTGATATAATCCATGCAATTAATTCCGCCCCGTGTAAGGGAAGCCTCCGAGTCAAATTGTCGATAAAGCATAAAAATGTACCTGTACTTTTGGAACATGGTCTCATTTATTACCCTTCCTGGCCGTGTTTAATGTCCTCAAGCTCAGCTTTGGTCGCTCACAAGCTTAGCGGTGAAAACAAGACACCAATTATGTCTCGCTGCCTCTCTATAGGTGAACATTTCTGTTATTCATATTCTTGAAAATAAATAGCTTCATTCTAATCCTGGATTGACCATTAAAATCCATCATTTAGAGCGGGGTTATAGCTCCCTGCATATATCTTTAGAAATTTGAAGTTACAAGTATGACAGTTCCATACTTAATGCTCATAAATTCAAGCAGGCAGGACTAAAGATAACCTCTGTCCATTGCTGCAATCCATTTTAAGACCAATCCCACATCCCTCCACTAGCCCACATCTATCTATCTATCTATCTATCTATCTATCTATCTATCTATCTATCTATCTATCTGTCTGTCTGTCTGTCTGTCTGTCTGTCTGTCTGTCTGTCTGTCTGTCTGCAATTGGGTTTACACATGTTTTGGGGCTTAAAATGCATGCTTTTGAAAACTATACTGCTATTGTTTCTGTGTAAACTACAAAAACACACATTTGAAAATGGTGCGGTATGCAAATAAGTATTACGGGTCTAGGCTATACTGTAGGTATGTACACAGAGGAGTAATGTTTCTTTATGTGACGTCGCCAACTACTGGCCTGGCATGCATAATGCAGCATTTTTAGTCATATTTGTTATTCTTGAGCCAGGATTGTATTGACAAAACTTGTCAAAAATGCAAAGGAAACACTTTTCTGTTTTTAGTCCATGGTTGTTGTGTAAACATACTCTTAGTGACATTCTTAACAACCACCCCATAATTTTCAGCTTTGTCAAGCTAACATGAAAGTTTGTCTTGACAAATTTTTCTTTTGTTGTTTAACGGTTGTTATGCAACAAAAACATCATCACAAAGAATCTATATTCTGCCAACAACCAAAGCTTCTGTTGAACCGAGTTTCACTCTTATGTTTCAGGAATCAGGGGGGTATTCCAGAAAGCAGGTTAGGTGACATACCCGGGTATGTTTAAGAGTAAGTAAGCGGATAACCTCAACTTTCGGTTCCAAAAACGGAGGTAACTTTCAGGGTATGTTAGTAGTCATAGCAACTCACTCTCTGAACTTAACCTGCTCCAGAGTAGGTTATGTTCCAGGGATAGTTCACTTCAGCGAGCCTTCAGTGGGCGTGACAGTTAGCGCACAACATTATATAATATTACAATATGTAATACAGCCTATTATATATATATATATATATATATATATATATATATACATATATATATATATATATATATTTGACATGTTAATGAGGAAGCGCTAATATAAGTAATAAATAAGGTAATATATTATTCTGATATGATTATTTCTTTTATTGGCATATATCAGAGTTATCTGTAAAACTTATAAAACACTATGACAAGGTAATGTTTAACTTATATATATATATATATATATATATATATTTTATTAATTACATGTTATCTCACACATGGAGCAGCATTTTCTATAATGTCTAAATTCTAAATCAAAATACATATCTGATATGACTTAATATATAATTAGCATAAAACAAACAATATAATTCACATTCTTCTCAGGGATTAAAGATTAAATGGAAAAAAAAAAAAAAATTATTGCACAGCCATCAATTAGGTGGCGATATGCACTAAGCTTGTAAACCACAAATGAACAAAAGAAGAAGAAAGAAACAGCATGTTGCGCTTTTTCTTAGCGTCCGTTTCCATAGTGACTCGTCGATTCGTCGCTCTGTTGAGAATGTCTTGAGTCTTAACCAGGAAAATACTCTGAGTTGAATGAACTTACTCCCGGACGCGTTTTTGGAACCACATACCTCGAGTAAGCAAGGTTTGGGGTTAATCAACCGAGAGTTCAGGGTTTAGTTCACGGTAAGTTAATCCTGCTTTCTGGAATACACCCCAGGTTTAGAAAGTGAGTTGAGAAGGCAAAGGCAGCTGTACTCAATGAGGGTTTAAGAACTTCTGCTGAGCTACACTTTCTGCAGCAATCAGTCTTGTCCACTTAAGTTAATTAGTTTTCAATTAACTGTTGCCACCTCACATGATCGACTCTGTGTAATTAAGAATGATGATGTAATCTTGGAAACCAATTTTACTGCCGAATAACTTTGAATGCCACCAATCAGTACCAGAATTGGAGAAGATTCCCAACATTTCAGCCATGGTGATAACACAAGTGGGGTCTATTTAGAAAAGTTAAGTTAAAAGTTAGACATATATTGCAATGGTGAGAAATATAGGCTAAAATAAGATTTTATGATGACACCATAAATTGTATGAATTTAGGTGATTCAGAAAGTGAACGGAGCCATTACCCATCAATCCATCATGTGTTTAGGACAGACCATAAACGTGTCCCGCTTCAATCTCCTGTTCAGACTCTTACATCTTTCATAAGCCCAAAGGTCAGGTATTTATTTTATTTTATTTTTAAAAAAAAACAATATACATATCAAATCAGCCATAAATATTGATTTTTATGCCAGAGTTAACAAATGCAGCACTGGCAAAACTCAGTGGTTTTCATGTCAAGTTTAAACCTTTTCTAAACCATAGCATTTAAATTTTTGATATGTCACAAACCATTTTTTATACATTCACATGTACAGTATATTCAGCTTAAACAATTAAATCAAATGTCCCAGACAACTTATACATGTGCTTATACCAGCAGAATTTCTGGCACATTCAGAGTAAGCAAAGGTTCCAATTAAGGCGTGTTCATAAATCATTACCAGCGTGCTGTGCCAGCATATCACAAACTTCAGTGAAGACATTGAGCTTGTAGAATTAGATTAGCATGAGCTGGTGACTGAGGAGCAAGGACATTTTAAAAAGCTGTGAGGAGATTAGATACAGAGGTCTGTAGACCACTTCAGCTGATATGGACCAGCTCAGCTCCAATAAGTCTTCCCAGAAATCCATGCAGGCTTCATCACATACAATTAATGTCTGCTTTGACAAGAAATATGTTCTGCATTACAGTTATTAAGCTATGCTCATTTGTGAGCATTTTTATACAATATACATTCGATAATGGGTTCAGATCTTAAATATACAGTTGTTCTTGAGCTAGAGACTTGGGGGTGGGCTTTTCAGGTGGTAATCAAGCACCTAACAAATAAATAAATAAATAAATAAATAAATAATACAAGCAGTCAGTCAGTACATTAGTGTTGGGGAATTTTCCCTGTTTCAACGGGTTACATTGTTACGCCAGTATGTGGTGACAATTAATTGTTTTATGAGTGAGTCCTTGAGTTGATTTGATCAAACATGTTGATTCATTTAAGAGCAAAACATTCTCAGTGAGTTCGTGAATAAATCACTCAATTGATTCTTTCAAAAATAAATCATGATTTCATCATGATTTATTCAGGAACAAAACAAGCAACTGTTTTTATGAGGGAGTCATTTAATCACTCACTCAACTGATTCATTAATAAAAATGCTGATCAATTCAGGAACAAAACAAGTGACTGTTTTATAATTGAGTTATTGAATCACTCAACTGATTCGTTATTAAAACACAATGTTGTAGGTGGCGACAAGTGAAATAATCAGCGAGTCGATTTGTTCAAGTGCACTGATTTATTTAAGAATGAAACATTATGAATGAGTCAGTGAATCATTCACTGAATTGATTCTTTCAAAAATGCTGTTTTATGAACGAGCTGTTGAATCACTCAATCGATTTGTCCGAACACACTGATTCATTCAGGAACACCAGCAGTGTGTTTGTGTTATTAGAAATATATTGCAACCATAAGAAATATACACCAAGAATTTGTAACTGGAGCAAGATTTTGTAATGATATTATGAATTTGATTTATTTAAATGACTCAAAAAGTGAACAGAAGTTTTAGAGATCTGCTGTTAGAAATATACCGCCATAAACACATTTTAATCATCATGTGACTATATATATATATATATATATATATATATATATATATATATATATAGAAATAGTTATTTCTACTGTTGTAAATTTTCGTTGATGTAACAAAAATGTTGGTATATAAAATGTAGGTTTCTTAGTCAGTAATTTCTTGTTTATTGAAATGTAGAAAAAAAAAATGCACAATGGATTTGCTGTTGCTGCACTCACAATTCACAATGTATTTGAATGCTCTACTGCTTTAGCAGTGTGATGGACTCAAAAAAGGGCAAAAGTAGCAGGCAGATAAATAGGGTTTAACAGTCCATTTCCATATTAAAATAGCTTTCTTGATTTTGTAGACCTCCTTCTTGATTTTGTTCAGCTGGTTGGACATGAATAGAAGAAAGATGTGATTAACAAACCATGACATACAAAGATAAAGTGGCCCTCGTTCAAACAGAAAGCCAACTGTCATAAGTAATTGAGAGTCTGGCAGAAATTAGATGATTAAAAGCTGGGGGTAGAGGTGAAGTGCTCTACAGATAGTTTAAAGCTAGAGGGAAATGTATAGGTTTTCTTTTCTATCTCACCAATTCACTCCTTCGCTTCATTCTTCATTTATAGGTGGCTAAATTTCAGCAGCTGCGTTACAACAAGAGTAAACGACAGATCAGAAATGAAACAGTGTACTTGCACTGCATCAAAAGAAAATATCCTAAATTTCATCATCTTAATAGCAGGATAATGTTATCAAGTTCTAACAGCAATATTAAAATGCTGGATGTAATCATTCATGTTTAACCATGCATGCACTGATATTAAAAAGCTGGATTTTCTGTTAAGCATCGCCTTGGTTTGAGGAAAGGCAGAGGAAATATGGCTGCAAAACTTGAAGTGTGATCTCGTTTCAGTGATTTATCATCTGCCATACTCCTGCATTAATACAATACACCACAATTCACTAATCAATTGATTCAGAACAGACAAACACCATCCATTATAATTCTAAGCTTATTGAAGAACTGTCATGGCTAATATTCAGAGATGAACAGTTTGTCTTAGAATGTGTTGGCCCACAGAAAAAAATCCTATCAGAACAGGTGGTGTGTTTTTTTCTCAAAGTATAGAGAGTTTCATAATTAATAAAGTGGATGCCGGGTAGAAAATGGTTATTGCTAACTGCTTGAGTGCCATGAAATGAGGCCAAAAGCTCAGTTCTGCTGATAAACTGGATGTTTAAAGTCCATCCATCCATTTTCCAAATGGTTTATCCTACAGTATGTAGGATCTTCAAATCTGGCCACTTACTGTACTTAATGTCAAGGTGTATGGAAATTATATTAGCATATTATAGTATAAGTTATTTTAGCCTGGTAGACAATAAAACAGGAAATAATTTCATTTAGTGATTTATTTGTATTGGTCTGAATCCTTAACAAACAGGTTATTAGTTTGAACCATTCGGAGTTCTAAACAACTCACTAATTTAAATTATTCGGTTGAGCAATTCTTCCGATCTTCCTCTTCATCGCAGACACTGTCAGGGATAGCTGTTAGCATAAAATTTAGACTTTTAAGGCTTATTCACAACAAATATGATAACTATAACTATAATGATAAAGTTATAGCACATTTAGAACCCTACTGAATTGTAATGGAGATGGAGTGGGCAAATTTTATACAGGAAAGTAGGGAGGGAAATGCTTGTTAAGATGTGTTGTTCAGTTGTTCATTTATTCAAGCTTCTCCCCAACCATAAAATCTTATTGATTAATGTCTTTCCAGGAAAAAGAAGGATGTTGGTCATATGCTGCTGGTTCAAATCACAGTAAATATTTAAGAATATATCAGCTAAAGTGAAGAAGTATTTATAAAAATCAGTGGTGAGTGACGACTATCCCTCAGGCTACTTTATTCTCATCTCTGCTTGAGGTGTTAATTGTTTTAGTGCTGTTTATTTCCAATGGGGGATGCAAGTACAACATCCATTATTCATTTCCTCCAAGTGCAGTCATAAACAAATATAGATTGCACATTAACATTGCATAATGTCCTAGATTCCAAAAAAAAAAAAAAAAAAAAAAAACATTAAAATGAATTTCCTAAACTTTCTTTTAGTTGTGTTTGGAGGACGGTTTGATCTGACCTTGTTTTTGGGGTCAGGTTGACGTTGGCAGGTGTTCCAATCAGTTTATCTTAATATGTTGATAAAGTGGAAAAGGCTGGGTAAAATGAAAGGGCTTTGCAAGAGCCAATTCAGTCGGGCAAATCACATAACATCACACCACTGCAGACACTGAGTTCAGTGAATGAAAAGTGAATTATTCAAATGAATGATTCATCTTCATTATTCATTTTTCTATGAATTATGTTGCAGTGAATATGGTCATACTACTTTACCAAATGATGTCTGTCATGATAGACTATAGACTGGGACATTACAGTCTTTTGTAACATTTTGACCTAATTTCAATTTTAGACTCACTGTAATTTTGCTGAATTATTTATTTTCTCATTTCAGATTATTGTTCTGATGTTAACACGCAAAAATGAGTGTGTCATGGTGCAGTTCTACAGATCCAGAAAACTGACCCCATTGTAGACACACAGGACTTTCTGAATTGTGGCTGAGGCCCTGTAGTCATATTTCAAATGTTTGGTCAAGCAGTCACATGCTGTTATACTGATTTATAGTGAAATTGTATCATATGCCTCTGATTCTTTTAAATGGGCCATTTTTTACTTTTCTTTCAAAATGTGCAAGTATTGTTTTTTCATATTTATGGCTCCATTTGCATTCATATTGATTTATTTGTATATCACAGCATTTCAAGTTAATAAAATGAAATCAGCTCAGTATTTTTGATTACACATTCAACAGACATTTCCTTTGATGATTCTGATATTGTCTCCAACATTATCAGCCCCAGCGGGCCCATTTGGCACAGCAAACATATTGAAATCTCAATGCTGAGTGTCTGTTCAGAGGACAGTAAAGGGACTTTTCTGGAAGCTAACAACCTTCCGGCTTTTAGCTGCCTGCCGCCATCAGCATAATTAGGTTGAGCGGCAGCATTTGACCCTCCCATTCGCATGTCCTTGGGAGTACTGATGGTTACAGATATTGACAAACAGAGAGATTGCTTTAGGGGTGGCGAGGGGTGAGAAAAGAGAGGAAAGGGTGCTCAGAAAAGATGACACTGACACAGCTTAAAGATTCATTGATGTCCCTGCACTAATGAAACCTCTGACCTTTTAAAACTGGCTAAATTTGTTCTGTGTGCAAAGCATTTTGTATTGAGAATAGAGTACTCTTATTCCTGTTTTTAGTTTCTTACTTTATCACAGTTGACTATTTGCTAAAAGCAATTTGAACTTATCCATGGCGGACTGCCAAGTGCTTCGTACATTTATGCATTTGGCAGCAGTGACTTGATCAACAGTACCATTATAACGTATCTTTTCTGGAACAAAGCTATTGTATTGATTAACTAGTGCGATGGTGTTGTGAAACACTTCAGTGTTACATTTTCTTGACAATATTTTAGCAATAAAACGTGTATATACAATATTCTCTGTCGGCCATTTAGAATCATAAAATGTAATGTTTGATTTGGGAATGAATAACTCTTTTGAATTGGTTCTTTTTGTGATTCAGTTGAACTGGCTAAAGGTTAAAGGGGTCATATGATGCTTTTTTAAAGATCATTTTTTTGTGTATTTCGTGTAACAGAAGCGTCGTTTTCTACAAAGTCCCTCTTTCTGACAAGAGCAGTCTGCTCTGATTGGCCAGCTGACCCAGTGCATTGTGATTGGCTGATCACTGCAAGCACTCATCGGAAATGTAACGCCTCTTTCCATAATCACAAGCTTCATCTTTCAAAATAAATGTAAAGACAGTTAATAATGTCCTTAGTTTTACCATCAGTTCAAGGCCGAAAGGGGAACAGAGTCGCGTGACAGACACAGTGATGAAGCTTGTATGTGTTTGCAGTACACAAGCCATGGACGGTTAAGACAGCTGACTCCACTGTGTGACCATTGCTATATTTTATATATCACACAAAATAGAGTAGCAAGCTACACTGAGCCTTTCAGCTAATGTTTCTATAGAGTAGTTTGTAACTTAGCAATCTACATTTCTTTATGTAGCTTGCTCAGTTCTGTTTGGCAGATGCATTTATTCAAAATGATTTGCATTGTGTTTAAGGTAAATGTTTTTTTTGTCCATGCATTCACTGAAGTCAAACCCATGACCTTGGCATTGCTAGCACTGTTCTTTATTGTTTGGACTAGAAGAAAAGCAATTTTGCAGCAATGCTTGTTTTTTTATGTAAACAAAAAGACATGACAACACACAGCTTCTAAACTGACACAGTATATTACTGTTCAATCTACAAGCCATGCTTTCTTCTTTGGGTTAGCCTCTCTCTATACAATATCACAACTTCGACTAAGCCTGGGAGTCGGTTCCTTCTAAATGTTTAACTCTCACCACCTAGGGCTATCAGCACATTGAAGCAGAAATGTAAAACAGTCTTGGACCAGCAGTGGTGCAGCAGATTTTTGCTGAAATTCAAATTCCCTAATCCCAAAATGGCCTAATTATTGGCTATGGCTTGTGAAAGCAGAGGAAAAGCTCATATTCTTATCTCCTACTTATTTTGACAAGCCTCCTCACGTTAGTGTCTCGGGTTGTGGATGGTGTTTTGATAAGTAGATTTTCCTGCGGATTGAATGTGCTGGTGTGATGATGTAATGCGTTAAATTGCATATATAGTGTATGCAAATGGAGCATTTATTGTTTAAGCTGATATAGGTGCACGTCTCAGACCAGAAGAAATGCATATTGTGGTTATGATACCTAAGGGTTCACAAATAGGCTGCATTTTTATGCAGCCAACCAGAAGCTGTAGACATTTTCATCCGCAACCATGCTCTTTATGAAGTTCACAAATAATGAATGACAAACCGTGGTGACAAAGCATCCAATTTGCATAAATATCCCTCTCGGAGTTGAGGCAGACTGATTGCCAAGATACATTCAGATAAGTCTTTAATAAGGGTTTCATGTCTATTTTTGATTAGTATCAGCACTGAGGGAAAGGCAAGATAATAATTCAAGGAATGAGAAAAAAACTAGCCGCCCCCCCTTTGGTTTCAGAATCATCCGAACATCATTAAGAATTTTCTAACGTGTCTTTCTGTTAGAGTGACTTGAGCCATTCCCAATTGTATAATGACCTTAGAGTTAAATTACTGCGCTGATTCTCATAAAATGCTAATCTTCAAATGGTTCTCTCTGTCTTTTTAAAGCTTTTTTATATCATTTTAATTGCAAGCCACATTGCTGTCAAGGTAAACAGACAACCACTTCTTTCTTTTCATGGCCAAGCCATACTCTTCTGATAAACAAAGAAATGTGTCTACAAGGAATTTGTATCAATAAATGCCATTAAATAAGGTGTATGAGGCAATGAGGTGTCATTGCATTCCAGTAGGCCCTTGATTTTGGACCCTGTTTGACCTCAGCCTTTACATTTTTATGAACGTCACCAAATCCGGACAAGCACTTTCTATATCCTTTTAAATGCTTTCCACGTTCTGTGGCATAAACTATGTGCACAGGACCCCTTTGGGAAGAATTATTTGCCGTACATAACAGTGAATTATGTCTATGTCTGAGATTTACAATGCGCAGGGCTGCACTGATTCAGTGAATTTCACATACTATATAGTTGTTGCCTGAATAAATGCTACATAATTGATGCACTCTGCCATATATTACGCAGCAGCTGTCAACATGTGAAATCAACTGAAAAAATAATTAAGAGTTGCTATATATAAAGTTCAGTGTGTGTGTGTGTGTGAGAGAGAGAGAGAGAGAGAGAGAGAGAGAGAGAGAGAGAGAGAGAGAGAGAGTGCTGAGAAGTGAAAGAGAAAATGATTTCTTCCATTTTTTGCAGGGGTCACCAGAGAGCGCTCCAGAAGTACAGGCAGATGGCTCACACCCTACACGCTCAAAACACTGTGACAATCCCCAACAGCTCCTCTGAGAGAAGGGTAATTAAATACCGAATTTAATCAGATTCTTCAAATTAAAGTCCAGCCGGGCAGCTCTCCCAAACTCCCCTGCTGTTCCCTGTCCCGTAGCCGTTTTTGTGGCTGTCTTTGGAGAAAACTGGAGTTTTCACACAAACACACTGGCTTTGAGCACTGGTGAGAAAACCTCGGAGTGATAATTAGCGATAAAGTATTCAACTCACAGCTCTGACAGGGTGATGGAGAACCATTGATCCATGAGAGCCCTCCGGGATCTTGACCTCACAACAAGGAAGACAACATTAATTTATTCTCATGTGATTTTTTTTAAGCTGAGATACAGTATTTCAGTTTTTTTTCTTTTAACTGTTTTTGTCAAATATTATAAACATTAAATAATATCAATGAAAGAAAAATAATAATAAATAGTTCACTCAACATTGAAAATGGTCTCACCCTCAGGTCATCCAAGATGTAGATGAGTTTGTTTCTTTATCAGAACAGGTTTGGAGAAATTTAGCATTACATGACTTGCTTGCAATTGGATCCTCTGCAGTGAATGGGTGCCGTCAGAATGAGAGTCCAAAATGCTAATAAAAACATCACAATAATCCACAAGTATTCCACATGACTCCAGTCCAACAATTAACATCTTGTGAAAAGCTGGATGTTTGTATAAACAAGACAATTTTCAACATCCAGTTTCCAGCCATACTATTGCTTTCTCCAGTGGTCATCTCGTCTGAATCAAGAGAGAAATATCAAAACAGTCCAAAACTGTATGATATGAAAGGACAGCAGAGGATGAAACTTTTCACTGAAGGAAGTGTTATTTTAGCCAGAGGTGACCGCTTTAATGGTGGGTTTGTTTCCTACAAACTTGCAGCTTTTCGCATTACAAGACATTAATTGATGGACTGGAGTCACATGGATTAATTGTGGATTATTGTGATGTTTTTATCAGCTGTTTGGACTTTCATTCTGATGGCACCCATTCACATCAGAGGATGCACTGGTGAGCAAGTGATGTAATGCTAAGTTTCTCCAAATATCTTCCGGTTAGGAAACAAACTCATCTACATCTTGGATGGTAAATTAAGCAAACTGAAATTGTTGGGTGAACTATTTTTTTATTTGTCTACCGTACTAAAAAATATCTCTTTAAGGTAACTTACCTTGCACAGTGATTAACAAAATGTTATACATACAGTCTCTTAATAAGTGTCAGTGTTGTGAAATGGGATTCGTCAGCACCATGGATAATGCATGACAGCTTGGCAAACTTTCAGCACCTTGGAGAGCGACAGTATCTGAAGCCAGAACGTGAAGCAGGGATAGAAGCTTTGGCTTTTCTAACAAAATGGCTTTTTCTAACTGAATATAGTTATACATTGTTTTAACTGAACTGTTGGCAAGTGGGAAATTTGAGCACTGCTGAAATCCGAGAAGCACAGAATATGCCGTGTAAACCTTCTGTCAACATTGCAGAGTAATTTGGACTCTCTCATCTTCCAGTGAAGAGTGCAGGGCTGAGATCTACTGATGGTGGCATGATATAAAAGGATGTCCCAAAATCATTAGGTTCAGGAAATTAGATGGAAACACATATTTTGGTAAGCTATATCATTGTTGTAGATTTTGTCTTTTGTTTGTAGTATACAAATAAAAAGTTGTCCCAACAGTATAATAGTTTATAATTAAACAATATCACACTAGCAAATGTTGTTGCATTGAAATAGGATACAGGCTGTGGTTACTAGCATTGCACACACTGAAAGCTGGTCTTGAACAGAATATATGAGTGGAGTGAGTAAGATTTTCTGCTCAAAACGTTCTATAATTATGGCTCCAGCTCCAGACAACTAGACAGGGGAAGTCGTGGCCTAATGGTTAGAGAGTCGGACTCCCAATCGAAGGGTTGTGAGTTCGAGTCTCGGGCCGGCAGGAATTGTGGGTGGGGGGAGTGCATGTACAGTTCTCTCTCCACCTTCAATACCATGACTTAGGTGCACCTTGAGCAAGGCATCGAACCCCCAACTGCTCCCCGGGCGCCGCAGCATAAAAATGGCTGCCCACTGCTCCGGGTGTGTGTTCACAGTGTGTGTGTGAGTGTTCACTGCTCTGTGTGTGTGCACTTCGGATGGGTTAAATGCAGAGCACGAATTCTGAGTATGGGTCACCATACTTGGCTGAATGTCACGTCACTTTTTTCAGTATGCAATATCCTTATAAAATCCTTACAAGTCCTTATAACTCTGTATTTATGTTGCTTTGATACATTCTTGCGCCATTTTTAAGATATTTAATAACTAAAAATGTAAAGTGGTGAAACCAGTAATGATAAACAAATTATATATAAAATAAAATATAATAAATAAATATAAAAAAATATAATATGAATACTACTTTATAGATAGATAGATAGATAGATAGATAGATAGATAGATAGATAGATAGATAGATAGATAGATAGATCAAAAATTATAGAAAATTATAGAAAAGGTGTGGAAAAAAAGAAAGCGACACGTCATCGACCCTACTAAATATGCATGTTTGGAACGCCGCTTTGACCAATCAGATTTCAGGAGCGGAACTAAAGACACACTACTTTTAGAAAGACACACTATGAGAACAGTTTTGTGCTTCAGTTGTCCAGTAGCCAATCCTCGTCTTTTATCGGCAGGCGTGCAGAACCACAGCCTTCGGCGCTAGGATCCAGAGGGCAGGGCTTTGATTTCTCAATTAATTCCTCTGGCAAAACACGAAACGCTCGTATGCACAACTTCCTGGATAGAGAAGCGGACCGCTCTGAATGTGATCGCAGCGACTGACTTTGTAGATGCGCGAGAGAGAAGCGCCGCACACAAGAGGAACTGAACGAGCGCGAGCGTCTGAAAGTGCATACGGTTGGGATTAACTTGAGAATGTAAAGAGAATGTAAAGGACGCCTCAGAGAGCAGAAGTGTGAGCGGATTGTGGGCTGTCCGAAATGTCCCACGAAACAGGCACACGATTTGTCGCCGGTCATTGAAATCGCCGCGATCACTTGTAATTATTTTGGTTAGTCAAGTTAGTGTTGTTCCTTCATTGACGCTCAGTTTGATCCGCCATTCCGTGTTGCTCTAATTGCGCATTTGGACATGTGGAGACTGCGAGGATCGTGTCGTGTGGGGATGTTGTGTTTGACTTTATCAGCCCTTCTCATCCAACCCATCAGCTGTCGTCCCGGTAAGAGAGGCCTTTGTGGTTAATATTTTATGATATGAACGGTGATTGTGGGATATTTCAATGCAAAAAGTTGTGTTGAATGAGCAGGTGCGTTCGTGTCGATCAGTGTCAGAGATCATAAGGCATTTAGAGAGATCGTGCATGTTTAAGGCAAATATATGCCTTGCAAAGCAAAAGGATCTTAACTGTAGATGCTATAATTCAGTATTTAATAGGGTGCATATGATTCATGAAGGTCAGTTTCGTAGTCCTCTGCTCACAGTGGCAGAAGTAAAGGCTTTAGCAAGATCTCGGATGGTCTCACGGACACCCAAGGTGATGTCATCCAGGCTATGTGGAAGGTGTCCAGAAACTCGTAGATTGACTTCTAATGAGGAAGTATTTATTATTATTTTATTTATTTATTTTTTCTTTTAAATTTAATTTATTTGTATTATTTTTATTTTATTTGATATAACAATTTAATATTTTATTTTTTATTGTATTTATTTGTTCTGTACAGTTCATTGATCAGTGTAGCATTTAAAATTAATAGAATTTAAATGTGCTTTATAAATAAAATTGACGTATTCTATTATTTAGATTTTTTTAAATTAAATTTAAATACATTTTCCTTTTTAATGTATGACTTCTTTATATCAGCCTGCAAGATTGAGGTTTAGAAATGCTTCTCTTATAATTTGTGCTTATTAAATGAATCTGAATAGTAGAACAATGCTTACATTTTGGAGATGTTCATACAGGTTGTGTACTGTTAAAGGTTTTCATCATTAAAACAGCATCTTTATTTTCCATCCATTTAACCTGTCGCAGTAATTTATGTGATTTTAAATTTGGTACCACTTAGATTTTACTCTAGTTTAATTGCTGCCTTAAATTAAGCTTTTCATTTTTTTTTTATTTTTTTTTTCAGTTAATATTTTTAACAAGCAGCCTAATCAGCATAAGTTTGCTGGTCTTACATGGTTTGAGCTGGACTCCCAACCTGGCCAAGCTGGTAATTAGCTGCCAGTCTGACCATCTAAAAATACCAGCCAAAAGAGCACCTTGACCAGATTGGAAGACCAGCTAAACCATCTTATGGAATCTTTGATCAAATATAACTGACATATTGAATCTAGTTCAGTTACCATTGGCTTTCCTACCTAGGGCTGTAAATGTGAAAATTGTTGACCAATATCACATTTGGTGCCCATTAATATGTGCCTATATTCTCATCCCTAACCACTTCTGGTCATGTGATGAGAGCATATTTTAATTGTTCTGCATTATCATTGTCATCACATTACCATTGTACAGAACCGATATGAATCATGTCAGCAATTACAGCCAAAACATAGCAGTTCTCTTTAAGCCTCACATATGCCAAATTTCCCTTTTAGACTGTGGCTCTTGGACACTCTTGACATTATGTGAGCTTAATGAGCATAGTAAAAAAAATCCAAGCAATAAGTCTAGCTGGAAATATGGAACATGATAACAAATTGAACACACCAGACCTTTTCTCCACTGCCAAGGCGGCACTGAAATTAATAGAAATATAGTCTTGGAAATGTGTTGGGCCTTTATTACTCATGGATAATAGCCTTAGCAGATGAACGGAACATGGCGGACATCGCAAATCAGTGTTTCCTGTTCCTGTCCCAGCCCTCATTAGCTTTTATTTGAGTACAGACACTCGTTTTTGTACACTGTCACAGATCTCGTCCCTATATTTCTATTAGCGGTATCATATTTCTATAGCTTACAGTGAGCTGAGATGGTCAGCATGTAGGGCAATGGTTAAACTGCAAGTTTAGATAACCTCTAATGGTAACAGCCTGTTACATCAGCTTGCGTAATGGTTTATGGGGAGATGTTACATTTGACATCAAAATCTGACCAGATGTTTTATTCTTATTGAAGACAGGCTGGCCACTGGGCATCTATTTCCCATGTCTTCCCCCGAGCTGATCAGAAATGAAAGGGCACTTCATTATTTAGTTCAGGAAGGGCTGGGACATCCGATTATGTAATTCTTTTTGTTTTGGAATTCCATTTGAATTATATATTGTTTGTGTGGCTCTGATTTTGCTTACATTGTGGAGACTAAATATATATAGCAGCTTAAAACATACAGTACACCACTGGTAAAAAAAAAAAAAAAAAATTTGGAATAAATGTGATTTTCTAATGTTTTTGAAAGAATTAGCTCTGATTTCTAAAGTAAAAAACTATTTGATAAAAATACAGTAATATTTTGAAATATTATTACAATTGAAAATAACTGTTTTTTATTTTAATATATTTTAAAATTAAAATTTTCCTTTGATGGCAAAGCTGAATTCTCAGCAGTCATTACTCCAGTCTTCAGTTATGCATAATAATATTGCTGCTCATTTTAATAATAATAATAATAAAATTGATGCTATTATGATTAATGTTGTTAAAACAGTTATGTTATTAAAACTGTTAAATGTTTTTTTTTTGTTGTTGTTGTTTTTTGTTTTTTTGCTGATTAATATTTTTATGATAGTCCACCATTCAAAAGTTTTGGATAAGTAAGGTAAAAAAAATTTAAATAATAAGCAAGGATGCATTCAATTGATCAGAAATCACTGTCAAGACATTTCGTATTTTGTGAAAGATTTATATTTCAGATAAATGCTTTTCTTTGAAACTTTCTATCATCAAAAATTCCTGAAATTTCACAAAAATATTAAGCAGCAAATCTGTTTTCACCATTGATAACAATAATAACCACTATTTATAATAGATATCCAATAATAATTGAGCATCAAATCAGCATATCAAAATGATTTCTGTAGGATCATGTGATTATTGAAGGCTGGAGTAATGACACTGAAAATTCAGTTTTGCTGCACAGGAATAAATTCCATCATAAAATATATTAAAATAGAAAACAATTATTTTAAATTGCAATAATATTTCACAGTATCACAGTATTACCACAGACATTACCACAGTCAATAACATGCCTTCGTTCACATCCAAGCAGGTTTTGTGTAAAATTGAATGCGCAATCTCGAGCTACATCCTGCTCCTGAGCATTTGTAGATGTCTTTAAACTTATATCAAATGCATAGTTTAAACTTTTCATTTGTGTGTTCTTTCGTGCTTGCAAAAGAAGGTCAAAGATCTCCAAACCCTGCGGGGAGCATCTATCATCTCCTCTGGCCGACACCACAGGAAGCTTCTGCTTGACACCAGTATCCATCAAGGGCCTCTTGTCAAAAGACACTGGATTTTTAATGCTCTACCTTGCCCTTCAGTCTCTGTTGCTGCACTCTCGCTCTCCTCTAATGAGGATTCCTTTCCTGTGTGATTGAAAGGCAGTCAGCGCAATAAAATCAGAAAAGAAGCCCTCTACTCCTCTGCCATTCTAATCCACCCATCACCAAAATCCTGACCTGCATACAAAGAGCCCGTTAAGCGTTTAATTGAAAGCAGAGAGTAAAAAATCAATACGCATGAAGCTTTAAAAATAATGGAAAGCAGTGATCCAGATCCATATTTCATATCCACAGATGGGTGTGACTTTTACATATGTCACTAGCTCACTTTAGCATGCATTTTACAGTCTTTTTAAACAAGATTGGAGTTTTACTGTGGGCAAGTGCTTTAATAGAGTGGTTTAAAGTTTTAGTTCCCTGGAAGATCACTCCTGTTGTAACACACATTTTAGACTCAGATATGGCTTGTTATACATGTAAAACGCTGGCATTTCGCCCCACTGTTTGTATTTCGAGTATAAAGCAGTGATGATTTGACGAGATGCCTTAAGATATGGTATGAGATTCTGCATTCTGTTGTGTCTTATTCTAGGATTGTGAGATGTGTGTGTGCTTGTTTCTGCTTCGTCAGCAGTATGTTGTCAGCAGGGGAAAGATTCAGGAGGGACGTCTCTCCTCAGGCCTTATTTTGCATAGTCATTTTTGTCAATTATTTTTATATGATCATGACCATCACATCTGGCATTAAAATCCAAACAATTCTAAAATGTCTACATGATATATTCAGCTTACTTGTAGGCATGTACAATATACTTTATTGTAGATACTTACTTTACTTTCATGTTATGGTTGCTAAATATTACAGTATCGATTTACAAAGATCTTAAAAAAAAGAAAAAAAAAAGAAATTAATACCTCTATTCAGCAAGGATGCATTTAATTAAATCCTATTTCAAAGAAATGCTTTCTTTGGATCAAAGAATACTGAAAAAAAGTATCACTGTTTCCACAAAAATATTAAGTAGCAAAATAATAATAATAATAATAATTTTGTAATAATCTTTCTTGAGCATCAAATCAGTAGAATGATTAGAATGATTTTTGAAGGATCATGTGACACTGAAAATTCAGCCCACAATCACAGAAATAAATTACATTTTAAAATACAATTAAAAATATATATAATATATATATATATATATATATATATATATATATATATATATATATATATATATTAATATAAAATAATAGGCCTGTTTAACAATATTACTGCCATGGTTAGCATAAGAGACTTCTTTTTTTTAAAAATCGTACAAACCCCAAATTTTTTAACAGTATTTTATTGTGAATCCGTACTTATTTGTGATATATTTTTTAATATATATTGTAAAATTGAAAAATATTACAATGTACTCTTATTGATAAACATAGGTTTTAAAAATATTAAAGTTCAATGCAGAACTTGTTCTGCGCCATTGAAAGATACTCCAGTTGTGTAGGTAGTTGAAGTGCTAATTATGTGCGATCACATTTATAAGCTAGATCATAAAATCCCTTCAATTTGCATTGAAAGAGAGACTCTAGTGACTGGAATCTCATACAGACTTGCAGGTAGCTCTTTTTACTTCTACTAAGAAGTGGCCACTTAGCACATCTTAGTAATGGCATAGCAACACTTAAAAAAGCACCTTAGTATCATGGCGGAGAGTTCTGCAGTCCCATTTTCTAAAAATCAAAGTCTTCCAGTGCATAAAACAGTGTAGACATGTCTTTTTAATGACTGCAGTATTGCGGTTTTAAAGAAGTCCTGCTTTTTCTCATGAATTATCTTCTGTATTCTGTTATCCACAGCAATATTGCACATAATATTTTAATTAGTGCTTCAAAAGGTGAAGAAATGAGCAATTGTGTAACCTACTCGCTATTTGAGATGAAGTTTTCTTGACTTCTTTAGCAGCTGAGTGAGTAGTCGCCCAGAGCAGATGAGCTATTTACATTTTTATTGAGGTGCAGGCAGCACACAACTGGAGGCCAGGGATCGGGTTAGAGATTCTCTAGCCACAAGCTCTCTATGAGTCTTTTATCATATGTTTCCAATTGCCACATGCTGTGCTTTGGATCTCCTGTATGGTTGATGAAGGGCCTTGACCTGCCGCATCCTTATATCGATTCCGACTGTCCAATCACCCACACCAGTGACACTATGAACCATGTTAAAAAGGCTTGGGATGTTTGGAATGAAAGACTGTTTGGTTCTGTTGGTTCACAGGCGCCTTTGATGATACTGTAGCATGTGAGGGAGCTGCTTAGCTGGAAGGCGGTCTCCGATGTATCTTTTATGCGCATGATACTTGTATAGAATGTAATTACATGTATATTCAGTTCTGTGCAGACATATTAAAACGATAAAACTCGCAGCTATGAGTTAATAGCTATGTTTTATAAGCCCTCGAATATCTAGTAGAGAACAATCTGATGGCAGTAATTGGGTGTCAGTTCATGTAGCCTCTCACAAATTATTTTGCTAATTATACGTTATTTTAAGAGAAAGGTTATATATTATCTTAATAAAATGATTGATTTGTGCCCTTAATAGCCTGACACCTTCTGAAGCCTTAGAGTGGATCTTTTTCTTGCTCTCTCTCTCACACAGTCACGCTTTGTCCTTCTTTTTTCATCTCACTTACTCTCTCTTTCCTGACCTTAATACTTTGGAGATATAGAAGTACGGGAGAGTTATCATGCCCCTCGACTTGTTGCAAGCCCATTCAAAATGCTCAGACAAGTAGTAATTTTCTTCTCTCAAATGGATTACAGATAGTGCTAAGGTGGATGTACATGACCACATATATATACACACACACACACACACACACACACACACACACACACACACTTGTGCTTTACGGGACTCTCCATAGGCATAATGGTTTTTATACTGTACAAACTGTATTTTCTATCGCCCTACACCAACCCTACACCTAAACCTACTCCTTACAGAAAACTACTGCCAAGTTTTGAATTTCATAAAACACTGTATTGTATTTTTTTTTTTTTACAGGGACACAGGAAGTCTCCTCATAAACCATGTTTACGTTGTAGTACCCATGTCATTATACACATTTGTGTCTTCATAAACCATATACCAATACACACAAACACATATATACACACACACACACACACACACACACACACACACACACACACACACACACATATATATATATATATATATATATATATATATATATATACACACACACACACACACAAACACATTTATCATATTGTAAATAAAACTATATCTATATAATTATAGTTTATAGCATGTCATTGCCTCACTTCATTTTAAAACTACTAATCTAAAAATGTTTTGCAGGCCACCTCTGTTTTTTTTTTTTTTTTTTAAGGGATTTTTTAAATCAGGCATCAAGTGATTTAAGAGCCACGTGTTGGGTAGCCTTTAAATTTGATTAAGAGACTTTAGAAAACAAATTATAAGATTACAGCTTCTCTAAGGGGATAAACACACATTCAGTCTCAACAAGCATCACATTGATATTCTGTTGACATTTTTTGTTTTGTGAAAGCAACAAACCACAATGAATAATTTTAAAAATAGCAGAATAAACGAAATACTTAACCAGTGTTTTCTCAGAGCAATGTTTGAAAACAATTTTTGATGATTTAATTTTTTTCCTTCGTTTTTGTGATTCTATTTTAATTTTATGGCGAAGGAAAGGAATGACCCAAACCCATGTTTCCCATCTCAAGGTCCACTAACCACTAGATCATTGTTTTGGACTTTTTAATATTGTGTAATTAGAAGAGAACACCAAATTGAATTTGAATTGTTAAATGTGAACTACCAAAGAATTTCCTGGGTAAAAATTAACATTGCATTGAGCAAGTACATAAAATCAGTGTTTTTGCCTTACCCTGTTTTACTACAATAAACCAGCGATTTATATTTTGACCACTGAGGCCGTATTTTTCTGAAAATTTCATGTTTACGTCATTTTGCCCTTGCATGCTTTGTCATCTCTGTAAGTAACTTCAAATTTTATGTTTCAACCACAGGCTGCGATAGAGAGACCAGAGTTCTGCTGTCTACTTTACTGAAGGAACAATTAACAGAGAAATAAAAAATTCTGTCAACATTTACTCAAATTTTACTCATAAAAGAAGATATTTTGAGAAATGTGGATACCCAAACAGTTGTTGGTGCCCATTGAGTTCCATAATATGGAAAAAAATAAGATGCTATGGAAGTAAGTGGGGCCTAGAAACTCTTTCGAAAGTCCAGCAAAAAATATCTTTTTTTGTGTTCAGCAGAAAAAAGAAATACATACAGGTTTGGAACGAAATGAGGGTGAGTAAATGATGACAGAATTTTTATTTTTGTATGATGAGAGCCTAAATTAGTAAGAAAAATCATTTCAATTTGTATGTGAAAGTCTGTTTTTTTTTTCTATGAATGTTTTAACGTAACCTTTCAAACTCAGGAATATATAGTTCATTTAGATTAAAAACCGAGATAAAAAAATCAGTAGATTTTCAGACCCTATATGGTTCTGTGATTATGATTGTCCTTCTAAAGGTTGTTACTCACTCACCCAATTGCTTGATAATTAATAGCAAAAATGTGTTCGCCCTTTCCTCAAACCTATAACATATGATTAATCCAGCTAATGGATTTGCCCAAGCTTTTGACAGACTCAGTCAGCAGAGCGTTCAGCTACTGTAGCTGGTAAGTCCTTAGTGTTAGCTTTGGCAACTTTAGTGATGGCTACTGGTCTAAGAGACTCCGTCTATAGGGAGCTTAATTACACCGTAATTATCTCTCACACCGGGTAGATGTTAAGGCATTCTCTGCTCTTAATAGCCTCAATGGAATTTTACATTATGCAGTCTACTTTGCCATTTTCATTTTATTCATGAATGATCACTTAATACTCCAGTGGAACCCAATGGAGAACTCTATAAAACGGAGCTCTCTCAGTCTGCGGTGTCTGTTTAACCGTTGGCTTTTCCATGCAGGAAGTCATACTGTATTGCTGTTTAAAATAGGTCAGTCTTCTTACTAAACAATGAAACAATAGGCCATCATCACTTGTTCCATAAATACAGGATAAAGCCAGGATGTTAGTGGATTGCAAACACAATGTGGGCTGGCTTGCTTTGACTCCAGACTCATGGTGTGGGTCCACCTTGTCCCCTGCCTTTTGCTTTAATACTATAGATAGGATCTTTTCTTCCTTTTGGGCATTGATTTATCCTCATTGATTGAATGAATGAGGATAAATGTTTAGTACTTACATGTGAGATGTTAGTGATTAAGTTACAATAGGCTATCTCTAAATGCTGGAAGCCATTCCCCCCTTCTCTTTTTGTGTTGCTACTCGGCAACCCAAATCACATGGGTTTTTTTATTTTTTATTAAGTGATCAGATTTATGATTTTCATCTGGCTGACAAACAAATGAGTAAAACACTCCTATAGACTTACATTGACATTGGGAATTCAGCCGTATATTGGGAATCAGAATATCATATAGACTTCATCGTTTTGAATTAGGGCTATAAGAAGCCATCAATTTTTGAACACCGTAGCAACACTCTAGCAACCAGTCATTATATCCTAGCAATTTCTTAGATACCACTCAGAACACCTTAACAATAGTTTGCCACACTGTTTATTTATTTTGTTCAAAACTTTGAGAACCAGTCAGAACCAGGCTGAAACTATCTAGCAACACCCTGGCAACCACCCGTAACACCTTAGCAATGCCATAGAAACCATACAGAAAACTATAGCAATGGCTTTGCATATTTACTGTATATTCTTTGCTTTAAAAACCAGTCATAACATCTTAGAAAGTACCGCCTGTACTTCCTTAGCATTGCCATAGAAACCTCTCACAACACTATACTTGCAATGACTTTACATATTGTATTTTTCACTCAGATGTTTTCACTTGAATCGAATCGCAAGCTTGTGAATCAGAATTGAATCGAATCATGAAATTTGTGTCAAAACCCAGTCCTGCTATCAACACAATAGAAACCATTCCGATCACCATAGCCATTGCCTAGCATACAGTATAGTGGGAAAGTTGTCAGGCATCGTGACAAAGTTTTGCATGCACCAGCACCACTTTACTGTTACTTTTTCTTCTAAAACCTAGTTTTTATTGTTCTTTTGTTTAATGATGACAGTGTTTGGTGATAGGAACAGAGTAGTCCAATTATAAGAACTATGCACATTGCAGATGTCGCTGATGCAACTTGTACACTCTGCTAATGCCATACAAAGCTTTCATCCACAGTTTGAAAAAGGTTTCGTAATTAGGATCTTCGCATTATAGCGATTTCACAGTTTGTAAGCTGGTTTCACACACAATGACACATAATCTTGGGTCAGCTCTTTAACCTGACATCTCTTTGTGGACAATCTCCACTGGGTCAACAGACAAATATAAACACTAACCGCAAAAATAGATTATGAAGTCGGAACAGGAAGCAGAGGCCCAGTTAAAAATAACTCAAGAGAGCTTCACCGTTGGCTCTCGATTCTCCCCTTGAAAAGCCTCTGTAAGGAAAGTAGATTATATTTCTTTGTGGACACAAAGAAAAATCACTCACACGCAGAATCGTTTATCAAAGGATTGTCTGCACTAACCAAACCACCAATGGAGGTTTATCGCAAGGTTTATCTCTGTGCACGTCAGGTGCTTTAGGTAGGAGGGAGGAGTCTTGCATCCATTATGCTTTCCTGACCTTTTCCGCTTCTAGGTCTTTGCGTGCCATGTTTGACCTTTCAGGACTTGCTTTGGAACACAGTGTAAATGTCCGCTGTGCCATTTAAGGATGTTTGTGCCATGGATTTAGAGCTTTCAGTAAAGGTCGACAAAGAGAGGTATTGTTAAGGAAGTTGAGTAGTGCAGATGATAGACTCACCTGTTGTGACCTGTGTGTTGAATTAGGACATGCCTGGACCCTGAAACGCGGCCCACTCTTTGCCTCTCCATCCATGCTTGCATTTGTTGTTTAGAGTGCAGTACTTTATTGTGCTTTCATTAATGTATTCTTTTTTCTTTTTTCCTTTTTTAGAACTGATTGCACCTGAAAGCACATGGTTGTTTGTACTGAAAGTCCATTACAAATTGATGTGTTTTAAAAGAATATTTCATAAAAAAAAAAAATGCTGGACATTTACTTGCCCTCAGGCCATCCAAGATGTAGATGAATTGGGTTCTTCGTTGGAAGAGATCTGAAAAATAAATTAGCATTACATCATTTGCTCATAATTAGATGAGGGAATGCAGTGAATGGGTGCCGTCAGAGTCCAAACAGCTGTTAAAAAACATCACAATAATCCACAAGTAATCCACATGACTCCAGTCCATCAGTTAACATTTTGTGAAGTGTGTTTTTTAAGAGGACACTGACCTAAAATCAACCGATTCGATGCGAATCAGTCACACAGGATTAGCTTTTAATGATATGTGTATGTAAATTAATTTTTACTTCAGATGTTGTCTGCAATGTTTATGGTCTTTTCAGGCAGGATAAATGCTATATTGAAATCGTTTAGGTGGGTGTGTCAGCTACACACTTGCCGACACAGGTGACTGATCCAACACAAACTATATTTCTTTATGTACGTAATTATGCAGGAAATATTAAACATTAATAGTGTATATCTGGTATTAGTATCTGAAATTGATTCGAATATGCAATACATATTACAATACAAGCCTGTTACTGTATTGTTCTATACTGTATTGAAATTCAGAGCTTACCATGCAAAGCATCATGTCTTTAAGTCCGTAGCATACGCAGTCAGTTATTTTTCGGAATAAGTTTTGATGCATGTATTATTTTATGTCCTGAGGAGGGATATCTATTTTGACTCCTCAAGTTAAAAATGTTTTATTTATGGATTTGTTTCTTACAAACACACAGCTTTTCACTTCTAATGATGTTAATTGATGGACTGGTGTTGCATGGATTATAGTGATGCATTTATCAGCTGTTTGGACACTAATTCTGACGGCACCCATTTACTGCAGAGGATCCATTGGTGAGCAAGTGATGTAATGCAAAATTTCTCCAAATCTAAGATGAATGAAGAAACAAACTCATCTTGGACGGCCTGAAGGATTTTCATTTTTGGGTGAAATTAACTATTCCTTTAAAACATTTCACTTATAGAGCCTGCTTTGTGTAATTATAAACTTATAAACAAATGGCACAACATTTTTTTGTTTTATACAAGTATGTGCAAAACAGAATTTGACCAGCAATGATAAATAAACCCAAACGTCTCTTTGTTTGATGGTAATTAGTGTTGGGCGATATGCTCCATAGTCATAATGTCCTATCGTCAATCTGTGAGATTGCCGATACACAATATTATCATGCAAATTTATTTAATTATTTACTTAGTTTTATAGCAAGAGAGTGAACCAACTCCAGGGTAAGGCTAAAAGCATCCTAATGCTAGTGTAATCTATCAACTACACATTATATCTTTTTAATCAAATAGCATATGAATGTCATGTCATAATCAGTGAAGCTGTCTACACGGTATGATGAATAAATCTCTTAGACTTACATCGCTCGTACATCTGCACTTTGTTGTTGATGATAAGAGAATTTGTGAGAGAGCAGAATTCAGTAAGCGAGCACGCACACTGAACAATAAAACACTGGTGTTTCAGCGATGTCTCGTCTGACGCCTCTGATTGGCCGCTGCATTCATAAACTCAATGGCATCATGTGTGATTAGTTATGACGAAAGAAATATGATGGAACAAATAAGCCCTAACATTAATTAGATAGTATTACTAGCCTGATAAAAATAATAAGAATAATCGTCTTGCTTTCGTCAAAGGCATCAGCCACAGGGGATATATCTGACTATTGATGATACACCGTACTATTGTCTATCTGCACAACACTAATGCTAATTCATGTGAACAGTTTGTTTCCTTTTGGGTGTTGTGAGGGTTGCATGTTTTGCTGTAATTATTATTGCAGCTATTCAGAACTGTACAGCCTGATGGAAAAAGTCTTGACATGAATTATAACTTAGCTATCACAATACATTATGGCTGATGAGAACCGTGTCACAACAGCATCAGCATTTTAGCCATGTTTATTGGTCAAGAATGGGCCATAGTGGGTGTTTCAGCTTAATTAAACCTCCGAGTTCTCATGTTAAAGTGTGACAGGCTATTTTCAGCACGTCTACTGGGAGTATGGGTTGTTTATGTATTATGCTGCTGAGAAGCTTATGTGAGCATGGTAACAGTAGCTTTATGTTGTCCTTTATGTGTGGTGTGTGGAACAAATTACCGAAACTAACTGCAAAATTAGTTCTGATAGAATATTTTAGTTGATTTTGATATTTTTAATTGATATTTTTTCACAGATAAATTCTATATGCCATGTCAGGTCCAATAGTAGATTATTAGTAGTTAAGTATTTTTTTTTTAACTGCTTTTTTAATATACTATTAATAAAGCTTTTAATGTTTTTATTCAGCAAGAATACATTAAATTTATCAAAAGTAACACTAAAGACATTTATAATGGTACAAAGGATTTCTATTTCCAATAAATGCTGTTCTTTTGAGGCTTCTGTTCATCCTTCAAAATGTATTAAAATGGTAAGCAGCTCAATAGTCAACATTAATAACAAGAAATGTCTATTGATCAGCATTTACAATTAATTTTACAATATTACTGTTTTTTTGTCAAATAAATGCAGCATAGGTTAGCATAAGAGATATTAAAAAATCGTACTGACCTCAAAATTTCTAATGGCGTATATTACACTGTTTGTGATAAATTCTCAGATTATGCATCTTTCTCAGATTATATGATATAGCAGATCTGAATTTTTGCTTGTCAGATGACAAACTTGCATTGAAGGGGGATTTGAAGGTGGGCGTTTTGAACCTTTTCCAGTAAACAACCACTGAAAATACTTTAGAAGCTACATAGCAACACCCTTATATTACATCAGCTAATTTTCTTCATAAAATGTAAAAATTATACAGTAGTTATGCATGTTAGTTCATCGGTAAACAACTATATAGTATAGGTGAACATGTAACAGACAGATTTATAATTGTGTGTAATAGGACACTTAACATCTGCTAATACCTTCGCGTCCTTGCGTGTACATGTTTACCCGTGTAGGTTGCCCAGGTCACCCGTCATGTTGATGTTTGTGAGTTCAGAGGCAGCAGTTCCTCTTTAATGTCGTGTTTAGCTACACTGAACTGCGTAAATGCACCTGGCATCACAATCTGCCAGTGCACATATTGCCTGTCTCTTGTATCCCTCCTGACTCATAACAACAAGCCGGCTACAGGCTCACATACACACACATCACCTTTAGCAAGCCGTCCTTCATTTACTATATTCGTGTTCTCCTAAGCGCATCAAACGACAGACATGCAAACATATTTCCTCAGAGGACTGGTTTGCTGATGTGGCGCCTGCTGGCTGGTAGCTACTGTTTTAAAAGCCCATGGGAAAAGACTTCAAACAAGCCTTGCGTAAGCACTGAGGTATTGAGTCCTTTATTTTAGGTCATAATGTTTACCCTTTGTAACGAACGATAAGAAAATCATTACAGGTTAGTGAACCCCATTCATAACCTTTGAATGGTTTCTGATAGCTTTCACAGATGCTAATTGTCTGCCATGCTAGTACAATATACTGCGTAGTCTGTTGCTGTCCATCAGGGATTAAACAATAAACAGACCCGGACAGGTCGCTAACCAACCAATGAGAGCAGTTCTAATTGCATACTAACCAATAAGAGTGGATGGAATTGCTGCAATGGAGGGAATTGACTTAGTGCAGCCACTAATTAATCTCTAAAGTAATGATGCAAGTGAGGGCAAGAGCACAGCGAAGGATCGGAAAATCTGTTTATGCAAGAGTAGCAGCACCAGGGTGTCTGCACCCCTGGAGACTGAGTCACTTTAAGACACTTTGAAGCGAGATAAAAAGAGGAATTGCGCTTCAGTTTTGAGATCTGATGACTGCCTGACAAGGTGCGCTGTTTAAGTGTTCTCAACGTGTGTGCACGTGATGTGTTGCACTGTACGTCAGGGAATGGTTTGTTAAAGCTGTAGTTCACTTGAAAATTTACATTTTATCATTTACTCACCTTGGTGTCAAATTTCTAGATGACAGGTAAAAAAAAAAAAATTGTGTGTTATGTCTCAGGATGTTGAATCACTGGTGAACACATTTTAAATGTGAACAAAGACTACCATTCAGTAGATTTTTTAAAATTCAAAATTCAAATTAAATTGTTTTATTAAAGTAAAATACGGTTTAATTAATTTCAAGTAAATCAAATTGACTTTTCTTAAAATCAAGTCTGTTATAAAAAACTCAAGGTAATAATTGCACAGTTTCATGGATTGTCCCCCACATTTTTTATGCTGTGAACCATTACTAGATATATATGCACTAGACCACTAGCCTCTCCCTGACATATGATCTGCCATATGGTTCAAAAATGCAGGAAAAACAGATCTCTAAAGCAGCGCATGAAAAGTGTTGTTGAGAGTTTCTTTAATTGTCTTGAATAGACTCAGGGGTCTCGCAGCAGGAAGCTTTGAAACACACAGAGCAAGATAAGCAGGGTCTTTACAAAGCCAAAGGGAGAATAGCAGGGTATACCAGACACAGCTGAGAAAACTTGTACTTTTAGGGTACTGCTGCTTGAAATATTAATATGTCTGGAGGAGAAATCCTATCCTACACACCCCAGCATGCATCTTTCTGATGCACACCAGGAAGTGTACACTTCAATACTTTTGATTCTATCCTGTCATCCCCAGCAGTCCCCGGTACAGTGAACTCTACTCATCTTTCCAACATGTTTCATTTTAAGATGTAAAAATGTGTATATTACATTTCAGTTTTTACAGTACGTTACATATCATTTATCTTGCATTTCCATAATTTATCGAATAACCCTGTGCACCGTTAAAGGTATAGCTGACGACTTTTGAAATTCGACCATAGAAAATGAATTGAGATCCCCATATTTCTGAGAGTGATCCATATAGGGCATTAAAAATAAAGATTGGAGAAGAAAAGTTTGATAAGAACCAGAAAAAGCTGTTAAGATATCTTTAATACTTCTTGAGTTATAGGTATGCAAACATTGGAACAATAATTTTTACAGATATGTTCTATGCAATTGTTTTGCTAGAGGAAAACAAGATTTTTAGTTTCTACATTATTTGCTTTTCAGACATTCCTCTTTAAAAGAAAAAAGTATCAGCTGTGTGCAAAGTGACTCACTTGTTTTCCCATTTTTGAACTGCCACCATTGCCATATAATGCAACCAGGGTTGCTAAAGTCAACAGATTTTGCTAATAGACCCATCTCTGTGTAAACAATAGCATAATGATGCTGCCATCTTTCCTGAAGTCATTTTTGCCTGGTTGAGTTGACACAGAATAACTCATGTGCATATGTGTGTGTGTACATAGAATTACATTTGACATATTATTGCAATTATATGCATGCTGTTATTACATTTATTTACAAATATGCTGTTTGCATATCTTCTCAGTTCTTGTGTTACAGCTGATTTTGCTCGGGTAAAAAAGAATAGCCATAACGACCTGCACATCATTAAAATAACCACTGCATTTTAGATAGAAACACAGTTAACCAATCGCTGCTCGGGTGTGAAATTGTGAGACAGCTGTGGAAATGAAGACTAAAGATTATTCTGCGAAAGTTAAAGTTAAACAAAGGCATAAATGAGAAAAAAAGTCCCTATATCTCCATGTTGATAAGATGCCCCAGAGGGTACTTTTTGTTCAGTTATCACAAAGTCAGCTATCCAGCGACTGCATAGAAAAGACTGTCCCTCAAAAGCCTGCATGCAGAAGGAGACTTATGAAAGAAGCCATAAAAAGCCGAATAATCACTTTGAAGCAGCTACAGAGTTCAGTAGCTGAGAACGGAATAAAGGTGCACTAGTCAACCATATAAAGAGCTCTGTATAGTGCTGGCCTATATTGGAGGTTGGCACAGACGGATGAATGGTTTGGGAAAAATACTGCAAGGAAAGTTATTTAAGTCTGTTATTAAATCATTCATCTTTCAACAGTACAGTGATCTCAAATATTAGACCAAAATAATATTGCGGTCCTACATTGTTCAAGTGAAAGCACTGAAATGTTTAATAACCTGTAACAAGTTGTGTAAGTATATATTTGTTACAAAAGATGAAAACCTGCCATTGATTTAGAAAATCAGAATGTTAAAAAATCAATGCTTTTACAGAATGTTTGTTGTTATTTAACTCATTTAACAGATGCTTTCATCCAGAACTAAGCTGTTATCCATAAAGACCAAATGTTTTCAAATCTTATATCATGCTGTAAAAGTTTACACTTTAAACTTTTGTGCATTGAAATATTAAAAATGTCATATCCTGTACAGTGGCCCTAAAATGTATTTAGAATTTGTGCATGAATGCTAAAATAATGTGTGTATAAAAATAATGCAGTATTTTGTATCAAAATATTATAGATTGTGTTATGTATTTTAAAGAATTATAGTATCAGCATATTTGTCAAGGAAATTATTTCACAAAATAACTTTTTTTCTCTAATGCTCAAAAAGGCTGCATGTATTTGATACATGAAAATAGTTATATTAGAAATATTAGTACAATTTAAAAGTAAGGTTTTCTGTTTAAATTATATATTTTAAAATGTCATTTATTTCTGTGATGGCAAAGCTGAATTTTCAGCAGTCATTACTCCAGTCTTCAGTGTCACATGATCCTTCAAAAATCATTCTAATATGCTGATTTGATGAAAAAAAAAAAAAAAAAAAAAAAAAAAAAAATATATATATATATATATATATATATATATACATATACATATACATAAAAAAAATATATATATGTTTAAATATTATTATTATGTGAATGTCTTTACTGCCACTTTAATCTGTCCTTGCTAAATAAACCTATTAATTTTGTATTAATTAATCTTATTGAACCCCAAACTTTTGAACAGTAGTGTAGACTGTTAAGAATGAAGGCAAAAATAATTTAAACACTTTCTGGTCCATGTTTAATGTGATTTTAAATGTGAATTATTTCATTTCACTTCATTAAAGTAAAAGACAAATTGTACTTTTCCAAAACTCTGTACTATATAAGCCCTTATGCATGTGAATTCTAAATGTAGGAACTTTTTTTTTTTTTGGTAGAAACTATTATTTCTGCTCTGTTGGTTCAATTTCTTAGTAGATCAATTCATGAGCTCTTTAAGTGAGAGTAAAAGAAGCCTGATGATCAAAAAGAAACTTTCTGTTTGTTAAGCACGAGTCACAACCTCCTACTACTCTTTCAGAATTACGAATCATGCTGTTCTTTGGTAATTACGGCGACCAGAACTTAAGCTGGTGTGAGTGTTTCTAATGAGAGGAGCAAAGTGCCAGGTTTTTCACAGGATTCAGAGCCCCGCTGAGTACTCTTTGAGTGTTATTATTAGTGTTATTATTACTTTTGATTACTCTGTCAAGAGACGTGGCATGTTTGCATTTCTAGTTAAATGATGGAGGTAAGAATACATGCATTAGGAGCTGCAATATAGAGTATTTTCTAAGGTGGACCATATTGCATTATTGATGGTGTTTTGCATTGAATGCTAATGGAAAGTCATTATAGTGTCATCTGATTTATCTCTGACAGCTTCTCATGTGGAAACAGAGCATCGTGGGAGCTCAGCCACTCAAAGAGAGCGGAGGGCATCTGGGGAACCCTATTGGGCGTATTCAGGTGAGTCACTCTCTCCTTCGACCAATAAACAATGAACATTTGTGCGCAGCATCAGTAAGCAACAGCAACATTGTTTACTCAGCATAAGCCTGTCTGTCGGTGGGGAATCAACCCTATTGGGAAATTTAATGAGTATATTTCCTTCTGAAAAGCAGCAGGTGGGTTTGGTCTAGTAGTTTTACATGTTTTGCAGCAGGAAAAGACCACTTCAGAGCCACTGGGCAAAATCAATTGGAAATGCTGCATGCTTTCTCTCGGATAGGGAATTTTTTGCATAATCTATAACTTATCTAACTCAGCAGAATCTGCAAGCAATTGCTGGATAGTTCTTATTTTGTATTTATTGAGAGTTATGAAAATGAATCAATCAATGGTCTCTGGCGGATATACAGTCAGTGATTGTGAACAGCAGCTGCTCTTATCTCATTTCAAACTCTGTTTCTTTTTTCCTCCCCCATATTTCCAGCTGTTCTTTTGTCTTTTTATTTCTAACTTATTTTTCTCCTCTCGTTCCTATGGGCATCTGAACTGTTCGCTTCATCAGCTCTGACAGACCAGTGCCGGCTTGTTCTTTGCCAGCATTCTGACTTGTGTCGGTGCTCAGAGGGATGAGGAACATTTATGCCTGTGGTTCCAGCAGCCCTCTAGCATGGAATGATCTTTAAATGGCGCTTTTTCCTTTCTTTTGACTTGCTGGCAGCCATATATGTGTATTTACCATGTGAAGTCATGCGATAAGCCCTGCGAGGCTTTCTCCCTCAGTGTGTGCCTGCTCTAATAGACCATGCAGCATTTTCCAAATGTCGTTTCCATGATCCAGTGATCTACAGTATGTCAAAAGATACTGTTTTCTGAGATTCAGATTTTTTGTGGTTGCTTTTCATATCCCCCTGTAGGAAAGAAAACCCCAAATGATCTCTTTAATGTCTCAATGTCTGGTTTGTGTTTGAGTGGAACGTGAATGGAGATATTTCTTAAAGTCTCGTGTTTCTATTTTTTTTTCTCATGAGAATAAAAACACAGTAGTAGTCTCAGATGCAACTCTAGAGCTACAATCTGTGCACAGATTTGCCAAGAAACCAGAGTTGTGCAAAATTCAGAACTGAGGAATTGACATCCTTTTATTTTATTGAATCAATCTATCTATCTATCTATCTATCTATCTATCTATCTATCTATCTATCTATCTATCTATCTATCTATCTATCTATCTATCTATCTATCTATCTATCTATCTATCTATCTATCTATCTATCTATCTATCTATCTATCTATCTATCTATCTATCTATCTATCTATCTATCTATCCGTCTGTCTGTCTGTCTGTCTGTCTGTCTTTTGTTTCATCTATCACTCTGTCTTACTGGCATTCCATTGTTATTTCTGTCCATAAGGACTTTTCAAACTTTTTCAGAACTTTCTGATAATTTATTTTGAACAACTTTGCATTTCTTGATATTTCTGGTTATATTATTTTGTTCTGTTCAATTCATTTTACATTGTTACATTCAAATACAAGTTTCAATTCTACATCATGTTTCTTGCAGAAACTGAATTGGAATTTAGCCATGGGAAATAATAGGGAATTAATTAAATTCTGAACCAAACTTGCAAGATATACTTAAAGTCTGTAGAAGAAAAGAAAGAGTTCTCAATATGAACTCAAATGATCTGAGCTGGTATGTCAACACTTCTTTCATTTGTTTCTATTTTTAGACCTCCTAACAGATTTTAAGAGAAACATCTGTGACCCAATCGGTGCTCAGACCCAACATAACTCCAGAAATATGAAAGGGCAACCTATAAGGATTTTAGTTTTCCTCTAGGTTTGGTTTCTGAGCGATGTAGCTTGTGAAATGTTAGACTTTCTGCAGACCTTGTACGAGTTTCCATGATTTCTTCCTATAGAGTGTTTTGAACAGATGTTGTTGTTGTTTCTCAGGTATAGCTGTGGTTCCACAGCAGTTCCTCTGAAAGCATTAATGAGGCTAGTCAGCATGAAGGGTTTATGATTCAATTCACAACCAATAGCTGTTTGCTGCGCTTGTTTGTGCATTTTTGCTTATCTTTCGCACATTTTTTCCCTCTTACAAAGGATTTATCTTCTCACCAGACACTTTAACTGTCATTTTCTTTTTGATTCAATTTCGTTGTTTTGCAGCTTGTCCGTGTCAGAGTACTGTGTTGTGTGTTCATTGTCAAGTTAAACCCCCTGCTAGTGTCAGCTTACTAGAGCATCCATGCATTCCCTTGCTGATAAGTCTCGCTCATGTGACCACTAAACAGTGCTTTGAGATCCAGTGTGAAGCGCTTGAATTCAGCGAAGAACAAATGACTTGTGATTTAAACTAATTTAAAGCTGGATGAAACCTTGCTGACAAACAGGAGAAACACTGTGAGCAACGAGACAGTCAGAAGGCTTTTCAGTCTACAAATCGCCATCATTTACCATGGATTTACTGTAGTAACACTAACTCCATGGTGTTGTGGCAGAAATGTGGGGTATTCTTATCAAATTGAATTATTTTATTAATGTAGACATGTATTAAATGTATTAAAGGAGTAATGGAATATAATTACAGTATTATTTTTGCAAATAAGCTCTATATTATAATAAATGTATATTGACTACTGTTTTTATGCAAATACCTAGAAACCATATAGTTATATTTTTGCCATGGTATTGTGTGGTTTTAAGTGTGGTTATCCTGATCTAAATGTATGCTACTGTGGAAGACCAATTGTTCATTTTAATAAAACTCAAACAGTCAGAATAATTACATTTCACCATATAAAAAAATGAGGTTGTTACAATTTTTACAGATGTTACTGTTCTTATTAATGAACATAAATTTACATCTGCATCCTAACTCAATATACTACTACTGTCAACTCAAGCTACTGTCAAATGTGCATTTGTAAGAGACAAACGAAAGTAATATTATTGATAATGCAGCCTGCACTGCAAAATGTGCAGAAGATACACGTCATCAAAGTCAGGCAACACAAGCCTGTTTCATTATTTATTTATTTATTGTCAAGGAAAAATGACTGGAAAAGTGTAAAGAATTAAAAAATGTGTAGAGTTTGTCATGTTCTGTCCATAAAGGTTATTTTAAAACCACAATTAAAAGTCTGGTTTCTACAACTTTCACTTAGGAGCAAAAATCTGCCTTTAAACGTGAAAGAAATAAAAATTAGAAATTTATAGTGATTATTATCAATATCGACTGATATGAAAATTTTTGTCGTGATCATTTTTTTGCCCACATCGCCCACCCCTAGTAGAAATGGTACCAGACATGGTTCTATGGCAATACCATGATTTGTGGACATGTACCGTGGTATTACCATCATATTCTTTTAAATGCTTTGGAGTATTGTGTAAATACCATGGCAGAAGAATATTGTGTCTATCAGTACCAAAGAACCATGGTACTTCCATCCAAAATTGCTTGCCATGGTATCACCTGAGTTATTTTTTTGTAACTGGTTGACCATAAAATGCATCTTATGTTTTACTGCTAAAATATAACATTAGGATCATTCATTGAACTCCATTATACAATGGGATTCACATATCCAAGATAATAAGAGACCAAGATAATACAGGAAATTAATCAAAAAATAAGTTTTAAGGTTATTGCATAAAATTAAGATTTTATTTTTTATATATAATTTAATTTAAAATATTAAAGCTAAAAGAGACCGAGAATTTTCCATCTACATTTTAAAGTTAGATTTTCACTCTGTTTCATATTTATGCTGATAATATAATTTGTAACAAAATGTATTCATTTTGTAAAGAATGCAAAACATAGAAGACTTTCAGACTTCTGGACCAAAAGCTCTGCCTCAGTTTCCTGTGTGTTAAACATTTCTTAACAGTTCCTCAATTGAAACTGTTAAGCTACATGTCATTTTTAGGACAGTCCCACCGATGTCAGCTAGCACTACTGACAGGTCATGTTTTGAAAGCAGTTCAGTGGCTTTTCTTAGTGTTCTTTTAATATTTGGTGACATTTGAAGCATTGCAAGTTTTTTTTTAGTCTGCATGTTTGTGCTTCTTTTGAGCAGAGCCAGAATCCACTCAAACCTTTCATGCTCTCACAATAATTTCTATGCCAGAAGCATTCTGCTGGCTTTACCTCTTTACCTTTTCCCTCCTTTAAACCCCTTTTCAGAGCAAAAGCAAATCAAAGCTTGACAGGTGCGGGAACAATTACAGATTGCCCAAAAAGCCCATCTAATCTCTATTTCAGGATTTATACCTATGCATTTATATGCAGTAAGATAATGCAATAAGTATGTAAAAGAAGCATTAAAAAAAGACACTTGTAATGATTAGCTAATACTATGGATTGCTTTCTGCTTGGAAAAAGGATGTTCAACCATCATTTTATTCTGTAGCTCACATTTTCTAGCTTGACATTATTCAGTTTGGAAAGAAGATAAGTAGGCTTTTGTTGGTAATTTTCCCAATTTAGGCGTGTAATGTACAAATCAGCATTGTTTATGTACATGCCAATGACCTATAAAGGATCCTTCTAACTTTATTGAAGAGTGGGGAAAATAACAGACCCCCCCCCCCACAATATAATGATCTCAAGAACCTAATAAGGTGCAGGTCCAGCCTTTGCCTTAGCTTAGAATAGCTTCAAACAATCTTGGGTAGAATATTGCACAATCCTTCACAGTAGAAAAGTCTCCAGTTCTGTGAGGGATGAAGAACGTAGGAGTCTGTTTCTTGCTTTGTGCTCCAGAACTTCATTCCAGGAAGTGATTCTCTTTATAAAGCTCTATATAGCATGATGAGACACTTTATAGGATGTACCTGGACCTGTAAAGTTTGCTTTTTAAAGTAGTAAAGTGATGTTAACTACTGTTCAAAGTTTGGGGAGAGTTTTTTTTTTTTTTAAAGAAATTAATACTTTTATTAGGCAAGGAGGCATTAAATCGACCAAAAGTGACTGTAAAGACATTTATAATGATACAGTGAATTCAATTTCAAATAAATCATCTTTTGTGACATTTCTATTCATCAAAGAATCATGAAAATATGTATCATGGTTTCCAAAATATTAATCAGATAAATGTTTTCAACATTGGTAATAAGGAATGTTTCGTAAGCACCAAATTATATAATATCATATGATTTCTGAAGGATCATGTGAGAGTGAAAATTCAGCTTTGACATCAAAGGAATAAATGACAGTTTAAAATGTGTTAAAATAGAAAACAGAATAAAAATAGTTATAAACATATTAAAAAAAAATATTGAATTGTAATAATATTTTTGAATATTACTGTTTTACTGTATTTTTGATCAAATAAATGCAGGCTTAAAAAATCTTACAAACCCCCAAATTTTGAACGGTTATATACTTTTTACATCATAATACCTTTTTTCAAATGCACATGATACATGTTACTCTTCTTTTTGTTAAAAAGGTTGTGTGTATTGTTTCAAAAGCATTAGCAGCACCAAAATTTAGAAGTGATTATATAATGTGACAGTAATTATATAATGTTACGTAACATATTTAACCATTTAGGTCTGAATGCATCCTTTGACTTCCTCAAAACGTAATTACATCAGACAGAGGGAAACAGATTCATTGGATGTATTTTATACATATTACTTTTGTAATATATCCCTTTAAACTAGCAATCCCCACATTAGCGCTGTACTGTAACTCAATATAAACTACTGCTTAGAACTTTTTAAATATGACTATTTGGTCTCTCTGTCTCTACATGTGAGTTTGGACCACTTTTCCCCTTTTTGCTGATGCAATTTGTCCGTGCTCGGCATAAGCTGTTATAATTTTTTACTCTCTCCCATGTGACACAACAAATAATGTTGCTATTTTTGTGACAGATGCGCCTGCAATTCTGGCTCTGGCAATATGATCTTTTTGGAGCTCTGTTCAATACCGTGTTGCTTTAGAAAATGACATATCCAAGTGCTAATTGTCAGGTCTCTTTAATTGCTGAGACATACCACTAATTGCCTGTCAACATAATGTGACCACCTTTGCAGCTGCATATGTAAATGACTTCATAATTAAACACTTTTCATTCTCTTCATAAATGCAGATTTATGTAAAAGTAGTTGTTAGATGTAATTAGATTTAAGAAGACAAAAAGACTCTATATGCACTGCTAGGTGTGGATTCGAATGAGGAAGGAGCCCAGGAAATGACTGTAGAGCTTGCAAGGTGAGATTTGATTATGGTTTATTTAAAATGTGCGTGTGTGTGGAGGTATTTTTCAAAAGGGACAGATAATATGCCACACTGCAGGGTCTCCCCCAGGAGGTATGGGCACGCATCATTACTCATATTTTTCCTCTCATATTCTGCCAGGTTTTCATTTTCTTCTGCCAGTAGTCTCTCATTCCCACTCCTTCTCTCTCTCTCTCGCTCCCCTTTCTACCTCTTTCCCTCCCCTTTCCTCTTGATATGTCTGAGCAAATATTCACTTTGTGCTAAAAAGAGAGTAGCTGTGTTTGACAGCCTTCATCGTCCCAACATGCTATTATTACAGGAGCAGTTTGCGTATTTTGTTTACATGAACTGTTCAACATTTTAGGGTGAATTCTGGGTCATTTCGGTTCCATTTTTAACTGCATAATAGTTCATAACTTCAAAATTTAGGGATTATGAGCTAGCTAAGGATTTCAGTGGTCGTTCCCAGGCATTTATGTGATGTAAATGCAGCACCATGACAGCCTGTTGTGGTTGCGTGCTAAAATAAGTCAGATCGACATTCCCCAGAATCATTTTTCTGTGTCCCTGGCAACCCTCTGTGATTGATGGGTCAAGATGGCCAACCTAGATGGTTATGCAAGACGAGTTCTCATAATTTGCAATGATAAATTGCTAAGACGGGAACCAATTTGTGTGAGAAATCCGGCTCCTATATCATCCTCGAAGCTTTTTGTGGCAAAGTGCCTGTCCTTTCTGGAAAAAAACAAGTTTTATTAAGAATTCAAATGAGATAGGATCTGTTTAACATAATGGAATATAGCGCAACAGAAGGAGATGCTTAGAATGATCTTAGATGTTTTCTGGTTACTCAGAGAAAGGAGCATGTATCCAAAAGAGGATTTGTATTCCAGGCTGTTTAAAAGTGGAGTGAAGTAATTGAATGTTTAGAGAAAATATGCAGTGGTAGAAATTCTGAAGAAAACTGCATCATATATGCATAATTGTGAAGATATCTTATACTCAGGGCCATCCTTACCTGACGCGGGGCCCGGTGCGAGGTAGGGAGCGGGGTCCCCCTTGGTTCATTCGCGATCACATTCCAGGGGTGGGGGTTGTATTTTCCTCCATCCATTTTTCCTTCTATCCCGACAAGTGCTCCAGTCCCTGCTGCAGACAAACACCCCCAGAACAGGATATTACCACCTCCACATATATATATATATATATTAGGGGTGTAATGGTACACAGAAGTCACGGTTCAATACGTTGGTTCGGTACAACAGGAAAAGGCAACAAATACCCAATGCTATTTGTCTTCCATTTATTTTGAATAGACAGTCGTGCTACATACATGTAGCATGAGCAGTTGTTGATTTTAATTAGATAATTATGTAATTTCAAGATTTAAAGCAAAAACAGAATGGTCTGACTTTTGATTTGATTATGCTACTTAAAACACCTGCACAAAACAAAAACTGCAGACAATCTGAATGAAAATGCAAATTTATTCTCTGACAGCAGGTGGCGTTTATGGAACAGCAGCGATATAACATTTCCTTGATTACTGCTGTAAACAAAGCAGTGCTGCAATATGCATTATATGCAGGTCAGTGTAAAAGAAAATGCAATCAAAACCTTTCTGAAGATCGTAAGTTCCCCTCTGAGATACAATCATATAACTCACCACCCCCGATTCAATATTTATATTTTTCCTCCAATATTTTGCACATTGCAAAAAGTTACCTTGATCTCCCTGTTATGGTATTTTCTCCTCTTTGTGTCTGCCTTAAGCATTTCTTGCTTCTGTTAGCCTCCTGTTTACAGACTTATAATAATGAATTTTCTACACAAATTACATTTTGGGAAATGATCGCAGTGCAGTTTGTGTGCAGTTCCGGAATAGAGATCGGCCAAAAAAAAAACTGATTTTTTCCAATTTATGGCTGGTGGACGGGTGCATCTCTAGAGCCCGCAACTTTCCCACACAGCTGATTTAAAACAAGCAGGCGGTTCTTGGAGCTCTTGCGTGCCATCTGAGCTCACCGTTCTTGTTTTGGGTTGGTGCGTAGATTGTCTCTTCTTCTGCTCTTTCCTGTTGTGACGGTTAGCGTTGCATTACCACGTACGCACCCCTTCTGGATTGATTGCTTGTGACTGACTGCATTCGTCGTCACACTGCATGAACCAAGCCGTGACTTCCATACCATTACACCCCTAATTATTTTATTTTAACAGTGGTGAAAATAACATGTAAAAAACTCCTGGGAATTCTTCATATATTGGCAAATATCCACAATTTAATGGAAGTGAAATGCAAGTTGCATCATCCCTGTCTGAACTCTTCAAGGCAAATTAAAGTTTCCTCTTTTATTTCATGGTTTTATTTAGTAAATAATTTAATCATTTAGTTATTTGTAAAAGTATCAGCTTTAAAAGCACATTTCAGTACCATAAGCAAACGATTTGTCAAGTCTGTTATTTTTCAGAAGTCGTTGCTGTATTTGTCATATATAAAAAAGCATTTGAGATGGACTTGAATTGAAAATGTAGTTTATTAACAGGTAAACTCTTTGAGTGTGTGAGTGTGTGAGTGTGTGTGTGTTTGTGTGTGTGTGTGTGTGTGTGTGTGTGTGTGTGTGTGTGTGTGCAAATGATTGACAGGCACAGAGAATTTCTGATTGGCTTAAAAAGTGCATGTTAGACTGTTGACCTTGACTGTTTTTGATTATGATCCTGGCAATGTCATAGAAGAGACATCTCTTACAGTCATATCTGTCATGTAATTCTGTCAAAGAGCACAGTTTGTGTAATTTGTTGAGATCTCTATGAATTTACTGGTTCTACTAGTAAAAAAAAAAAATAAATAAAAAAATTCCTTTCTACGAGTGTTATTGTTTGTAGCCATATAAGTGCTAGAAAAAGCTCAGATTGGTATTTAAGTTTAAGCAGTTACGTGCAGCCTGGCAGGCTAAGAGAAATCTAAGGTTACCCTCCCTGCCAACACAAGGGTTTTGTTAACGTGACCCTGTGTGAGGAGGGATTTGTTTGGTGAAACCTTCCTCCCCACCCATAACATAGCCTCTGCATACAATGAAAGTGATCATATCTCTCTGTCTGAACAGGAGGAGAGGAAATGAACACACTGGAGGGTGGACTGTAGAACATGCAGCTACATGCTAGATAGTTATTGTCCAGAAAATACCAGATAATTATTGACCTTTTAATTTGAATTCACAGTTAAGTTTCTTGTTGTAGTTTTTCTTCTGTGTGAATCCTTCTCACAGCGCCCGTGGCTACAGCCATATCCTCGGTTATTCATAATTCATGATATGCCGGAATAATAGAAGAATACATAAGAACATATTCTTTATTATAGATGCCCAGAAAAATCACTGTTCCTGTTTACTTCCAAATATTTTTACGCTTTTTGTCATCAAAACGTATTCATAGTGGAGACAGGACTTTTTTTTTGATCACAAGATCCATAAAATACTATTAAGATTTTGGGAGTTGTAAAATCAGTAAAGAGATGTAAATGCAATTAAAACAGAATGTTCCAAACCATTAAACTTCTAGGAACTGAAACCCAAAGTTTCAGCCTCCTAAATAAAGTTTCACAGGGTGTGGGACAGCATTCAGTTCACTTGAACTCTCCATATAACTACTCAGAACAGGAAAGGAATTTTTTTTACATAGTAAAGTATCTTAAGATGGAGGCTGATAAATCTAAAGGCGGACCTTGTTTTGTCTGGAATGCCATTCACCAGCTAATTAGACGCAAATAGACCTTTGATTTATCATTTCCTTACTGTTTCACCATGCAAGTGGAACGCAGCCAAGATAATTTAGAAGAATGGGTGAAAGATTAGTGTTCTAGAACATGCCATTCTTGATATAAAGGAAGCTTTTAGACGGATTATGTATGAGTATAATATGCCTCACAACACATCTCAAGAGTAAAAACTGCAGTACTTCAACAGTTGGGGGCCTGTGTGATATTTTGAAATAAGCCTTTTATGCTCTCCAAGGCTGCATTTATTGATAAAAAATGAGTAAATATAATTAGATTTTAAAATAATAGTTTTTTTTTTTAATACATTTTAAAATATGATTTATTCCTGTAATGGCAAAGCAGCCATTACTCCAGTCTTCAGTGCCACGTCATCCTTCAGAAATCATTTTAATATGCTGATTTGGTGCTTATTATTATCAATTTTGAAGACAGTTGTGCTGCTTAATATTTTTGGGGAAACCATGACACAAACAGCATTTATTTGTAAAAACATAAGAGTCTTTACTATTACATTTAATCAGTTTAACATGTCCTTGCTGAATAAATATTAAGTATCAAAAATAATAAAAATCTTACTGGCCCCAAACTTATGAATGGTGGTATAAGTACAAATCAGTTCTTATGTATCTTATTGGTCATTGATTTTTTTTTTTTTTTTTTTGTCAAACAACTGTTAGAGTCATTTGAAGAGACTTGAGAGACTTTTTTCACCTGTTTACTTTCCACTAGTTAAAAATCATGTGTCTGATTGCTTAGAAAAGTATTATTATAGCTTTCCTCAAGCCACAGGATTTGAGGTATCATTCATTCCTTTTTTTATTGCCCTAAGACTGTTATTTTTTATAAGCAGGGCCTTCAGTTTTTACCTCATAACATGTCTCAGATATGAAATGTCATACTCTGTCATACCCGTACTCTGAAAGTGTTTTTCATTCCAAAAAGTTTCAAAGCTTTAACAATTTTCTGCGACTGAACAGCTCAGAGTAGTTAAAACTAAGATCCTCTTTCAAACAATTAGGACAAGAAAAGAGGCATTGTGCATTTTCCATTTTCTTTGTATTATTGAAGACGTTTTGAGGTAAATGTGAGAACATTAAAGAAAATTGGCTTGGTTACAAAAGCAGTCATAATGCATCCAAACAGCAGTTGTAATTTAACTCTTTAAGATGCAAAGTATTTTATATCTATATGAATTGTTTGGAATAACTAAACTTATCTTGATTTTTGTAGAGTCCATCAAACTGATTCAAACATTTGAATTGAATTATTAAAGGAATTCATGCACGCTTACGCTGCTCCAGACACGCATGACTTTCCTTCATCCGTGGGTGAAATTTAGGAGAAATTTTAATGAATTATATTAGTCACTCTTTTCCATGCAGTTACAATGAAGGCTCGGGCTTTCAGGTCTTAACAAGGATGCAAAAACAGCATTAAAGTGTCATAAAATTCAATTCATGAGTTATATTTCAAGTCTTCTGAAGCCATGGGATAGATTTGTGCAGACCTCCAGAGGGGCGGGGGAGTCAGTGAGATGAACTTGAGAACTGAATCATTTCACATGCCTTCAGAAGATTTAGTCATATTGACTACTTGTTATACTTTTAATACAGTTTTTCTTTTTATGTTTCACAGAGGAAAGACTCTACGTGCTTGAAATGAGGGTGTCTAAATAATGGCAGCATTTTTGTTTTTGTGTGATCTAATCCTTTAAGACAGATTGTTTATTGCTTCTCATTTCTCTTTGAATTAAGAACATTTAGCATATTTTTACCATGAATATTAATACTTCTAGTTCTAGTCACCCATCTGAATATGCATATCTATAATCGGTTCACAAAGATTTCCCTTGACTAACATGTTTAATTCTTTTTGAAGCGTAACAATCATTTGCTTGTTCATTTATGAGTCACTCCTCCAGTGAAGCTCATGGCAGGCACAACTAAGTCTTTCGAATAACAAGCCTCTTTTACCGAATAATGCTTTACAATCTGTGACCGAATCTCATTGATTTGTAACTTTGCTGTACCTTTATTTGTCCAGATTTAGATCCGATCTGGCCTGTTTTTCGCATCATTTGCAGCTATCAATGACCCTGGAAAAGTGGCAATAACAGCAGGTCTCCCGTTCAAACCCCAACCAGCTCCACTGTCACTATCAATCGCATCAGCGTCGCATGTTTGTTTCCTGTCGACCGTGCGCGGTGTACAGACCACAGAGGGTTAGATTGAACACGACTGGTGAGCGGAGCCTTGCCAAAAAGTGTGACGGCTGCCAAAGCTTGCGCTACGTGTCCCATTTTCTCAGGGGGGACAAAACAGACATGACAAGGCAATCTCCACACAGTCAGCGTTCCCGTGGCAACCACAGTCAGGTTATTTATCTGCAAGGTTAATGGGATTACGGCTGGTAACAAAGATAGTGGATTGAGACAAACATGTGCCCGTCGGACTGAAGGGAATGTGACACAGAGTGGTAACTGTTGAGCTAAATGACTCAGCTAGCCCAAACAGATGGTGCTCAATACGTACACGAGTCATAAAACAGTTTTATGGCCTGCGTTCCTGGTTTTTCCCTCCAAAAGAGATCTGAATGTTGCACTGCATATTTGGAAGCATTTGCATCATCTTGCCTGCGGATGTTTTACTCACAGTTGATTCTGATTTTCGCTTCTTTGTTCTGTTACGTAACGCTGTAATATGTTCCAGAAAGTTCCATTTTTGTCTCATTTATCTATAGAAGATTGTTCCAGAAGTACATCTGGGTACTCATTAGCAAACTTGAGACAATTTTCCAGAAAAAAAAAAATAAATAAATATATATATATATATATATATATATATATATATATATATATATATATATGAACATAAAATTAATAATAATTAAAAAATGCAGAAGATATTAAAGCATTATGTTTGTTCCCCTTATTTTAAGCAGGAACCTAATTAAATTTAGCTACATTTATGCACATTTTGATATATAAACAAAATTTAATGTATGTGTCATGTTTTTATTATTATTATTATTTATTTTTTACTGAAACAAAAGATGAAATACTGATTTAGAATATTATTTCTGCCATGGACTGAGACTTCATTTTCGAAAGAAAAAACAGTTTCCTTTTCTCTTAGGAACAACACTTCCAGCCTCATGTTTTTGTAATGTTAGACTTTTGAACAGATGTTGTAACTGACATCCTGTGGTTCGTAGTCACTTTTTAGGGATCCGACAGAGTGCCTTTGCACCTATCTTTACAGGGAACTCACTCCTACGAAAAACAGCTAAATGTCTTCTGAAATTGAATTGAAATTTCTGCTAGAGCATAGTGCATGTAACCAAAACCTTTTTCCTCCTTTTTTTGCAATATGGCAGGTCAAATCAAACCCACCTGAATTCCAATTACCGTCTTTTCAAGAGACCATTATCACTGATATGCACTTACTTTTTCCATCAGCGATTTGATATTTAGAGGCATTTGCTAAGGCGAGCATTATTATCCTTGCTAGGGCCAGAATATTATAGTCTTTTTTTGACCAGGACCTGTAAGTAACTACCCTAGCAACCACATGAGCAACGTTTTACAACATTTTTCTAATTTATTTCGTGTGATGCTTGTTAAATAAGACTTAGATGATAATCAGATGTCATTTTACAAGATTATACATGAAGAAATGTAGATAATTCCAAATGGGCTTTCAATTTCTTTTGCATTTGTTGATGTTGAATTTGCATCTACGGACTTGTATTGCATTATTAGTATTTTTACACTATCCAGTCCCTCCATCTCTTCTTTCATTCATAAATTCAGGCCTTAGGGCAACACAAACATCATAATAATCCTAGATGTGTTTTTATCATCAATAAAATAAGTTACATACAGCCACTTCCAGTTTCAGTCCCTAGTTATTTACAATTAAAGTTTGATTAAAAATAAATCAGAAGATGATATAGTTGTGTATCTCTTTGCATTGCCAGGCCTGAGATAGACGGGGGGAAAAATTTTAGTTTCATTCTCATTATCATTATCTCGCTCCTCCCGTCTCTTTCTGGGAATCAGATCACGCAGAATTAATCCAATTAGTGTCTCTGTTAATTAGCCTGCTATTCCAAGACTGAGATATAAATTAGAGCTTTCAAATTGTTTGGTGAGATTGTTCTGAACACTAATTAAAATGCAGTGCGAATTATATGAACTGGCAGGACATAAAAGATGAGTTATTTCTTGGCTGAAAGAAAGAAGTTGGGAAAGTAGTCAGAATTAACACACAGCTGCAAGACTGCAAGTACTTCAAGTCTCCTATTGAATCAGAAGCAGTCTTTTATGTAGATGAGGCGGTTATAGGTTTATTGATATTTCTGTTATATACAGAAAGGCCACGAGGAGTGTAATGGCTGCTAAACGGTAATATATCTGGAAAGGATGATGAGTCATACAACATGCAATTATCCAAGTCGATTTATTCTGCTATAACTTTTATATATTGCTGCATAAAAATGTTTTATATAGGAAATTTGTGCATTTGATGGGTAAAAGATGTCAACAAACCCAATGGCTTGCTGCATGAGGTGTATTGCATTGACTATTCACACTTGTATATGTTAGTGGAGTTTATTTGATGCAAACTCACATTTAAATTCAGGCAAATCTTAAGCTTGTGGAGCACCAATAAGAGTGGAAGTGTTGCAGTGTAATTGCATCTCTCAGGGAACTGTTTGAAAATACACATATGTAGTGCACACGTCTCACATTGCCTTGATGTTGGAGTGTCAATGAAAAATTCAAAAGGGCTTTGAGGCATATATCATCATCTTATGTTCCATACCATTGCCCTTAAATGCACTGAAATGTATTCAATCAGAAATTCTCAACAATCAGTGAAAGGTGATGAAGTCATCAGAGTCTAATTCATTCATTTACTCTGAGAGTGAATACAAAAGCACGTAAAAGTCTCATCTGTAGCTTTCAAATGTCATTCGCACTTGCATATTCAATCAGGGTTGAAGGGTATTTTTTCAGTTAATAACTTAATATTTCATTAAGTTAATGTTTCATTCTGTTCCTTGCTTTAATGATACACTAGCGTTCAAAAGTTTGGGGTCAGTATGTTTTAATGTTTTTGAAATAAGTCTCTTACCAGGGCTGTAAGAGAAAGAACTTTAAAGAAATTTAAAAGAACTGTATTTAAAATCTTAATTCCTGTGATGGGAAAGCTGAATTTTCAGCAGCTATTGCTTTAGTCTTGATCCTTCAGAAAATGATCTAATATGCTGATTTGGTGCTCATGAAACATTTCTGATTATTATTAATGTTGAAAACAGTTGTGCTGCTCAATAATTTTCAGGATTCTTTGATAAATAGAAAAAAATAAAATAAAAAAGAATAGCACTTATGAAATTGTACTAACCCAAATATATACATACTTGAAAGGAATAGTTTGGGCCAAAATGTGACTCATGTGGTTCCAAAATTTTATGATTTTCTTTCTAATATGCAGCACAAAATAAGATATTTTGAAGAATTTTCAACTGTTTTTGTCTGCACAATGACTATTATAACAGTAAGAGAGAGTAAATGATGACTGAATTAAAGTTTTTGGATGAATTATACATGCAAGTCCCATTCATTATTTCCTCTGAGTTTTTTTTTCTCAGTCTGTGAAGAAGAGTTAATAGGTTTCCCCTTTGTGTTGCTGAAAATTTGTTGTGATTGAGAGAGCAAGACACAAGAAGACACGACAAAACTGTCAGCTATCACCTTCCCTCAACACATCTCTCAGTGTGATTTGATGGAAGCTGTTGCATCCTGCAGCTCGTGAGCCACATTGTCTGAGGTGACCGGTCATCAGATATGTATAAGGCCCTTAAGAACAAAGTGTTGAAGTGAGGGAGATGTTGAGCGACTCTGATGACGGCTGGATGTAGTGTCACTGTCACAATTGAAGACGCCGACAGAGCTAATTGTTTAGTCTGTGACAGGGAGAGATTAAATGGTTCAATGAAGATTTGTGGACTGTCAGTTAGATGGACACGGATGCCATGCAGGAAATACCATGGACCGATAGCTTAGGATGAGAACCACGTCTTGGTCTTTTCACAAAGGAACCCAGATGACTAATTAATTAGGAGATCAGAAGGCAGAGGGAATTCGTCTCAGCTGTGCACAGGTGTTTTAAATCTATTTCAGAGAAGATGGTGACCTGCATTGCTGTGGGGGCTTATGTCAAAGCAGGATGAATCTGGAGGAGAGATTGAGTATTCCAGGTGAAGTGTCTTTGTGCAGATCCTGCTCCTGCTGGGACAAAAACCCACAGCTGGTTCGGGTGCACTGTGCCAGCACTTAACAAATCAGAACACAGGAGTCTGGCCCAAGGAGAAATCAATGGGGAGGTGGAAAGGGGTAATCCAGCATCCATCTAAGAATCATATTAGCACCGAGACTCTACGCCTGGGTGGAAAAAAACAAGTGGCTGACTGTCGTCTGAGCTGCCAGCCTAAAAGCATAGACGCAGAACCCTGAGGAGATACAGTGAAAGCCAGGATAACCCTCAGGATGTGTTTAATTGGCTTCTGACATTGGGGGAAAAAAACAGTGCCAGATTGTAGCTTCAATTCATCATTTTGGACTTGGACAACCGTGTTGTCTGAATGCAAAATATTCACAGCTGAAAAAAACAGTTGCTGGAAAATTGATGTCAATTAGCAGAGCTCCAAGGAGACTTCTGCACCGTAGCGGTGGGCTAAGAACTTTGGAATGACCTACTTGTCCCCTCATTAATTGGGTAAGAGGAGTAACCTTTCCTTATAAGAGGAGAACCGTGACTTCTTCTGTCCCAATGGAAAGTGATCTGACCTTAATCTGTCAGATGGAAAAGAGAGCACCCCCATTCTCTTGTGGTCTCAGTGTTCCTGTTCCAGAGACCTAGGTGCTGGGTTGAAACTGGTCAGGGCATCTCCGGTAGCTTTCAATGTGTGATTGCTTAGTCCACTAGTGTTTTGTTTTATTTCATTTGCATTATAATGTATTTATCTGCACATTCAGGTGGTCTTTATGAGTGAATCATTGAGTCATTCAGGCAACAAAGTCGCTTCGTTTAAAAGCATCAATTCATTCAGGAACACAAAAAGCGATTGTCACTGAACCAATTAGTCAAAAAATCGTTGATTCTTTCAAGAAGGGAGGCCACTGCTGTGCTATGTTGCTCTGAGATGCTACTTCGATCTAATGATTCTGCTTTGAATTTACTTGGAACTATTTTCATTAATGGAGCAAAAAAAAATACATAGGGTAACTGGCAATATTGGTGAAATATAAAATACTCAATATTAACTTTTTTGTAAAGCATTAAAAGTGTGCGCTACTAAAGCTTTTTGAGGTGTTTGATTTGTTTGGTTGATGTTAAAGCAATTTTCCATACTCTACTTTCCACCTACGACCCATGTCAGTCATACAAACCAAACTCTTGCAAACGGACTCATGTCTCAGAATATCAATAGGATGTCATACAGTCTATCGATGGGGAAAATAAACCTGACTGAGCTCAGTTGGGAGTCAAGAGACTTTTAGCGCAGAAGATTAGAGACAACATCATTCTTGACACCACGATCAGACCCTTAAGCCCGAGGGCAAATCTAATGTGCCGTCTTTGAACCTACAGCATAAAATACTTTGGTTAGAATTCAAAAACTGCTTCAAAACACAAGTCCATTTTTGACTATGCTTTTGATTGGCATGAAGTCAGTGTGTACACAAGATAGCATTGTGATGGCAACCGTGCATCTGTTGGACCAATCCCATGAGGTTTTTTTCCTTTCCTCCCACTTTTCACTATCTATGCTGGGAGGAAACTTCCTGCCAGCAGTGCTGATGATAAAATTATAGTGGTTAGTTAAATTTCGTACCTTCTTGTGACTAAGAGTATTCAGGTTGCCATAGCAAAGTCTGTGTAATCTGACTCTTGGAAAACAGGTCCCAAAATTGGAGTGATTAGCTTCAGGCGCCCCGTAACTGCTCTTCAGAAATTATAATAACATATTGCTGTGTACATTTGTCCTTGCAGGAAGCTGAAAAATGGTGATTAAAATTAGAGTTTTCCTTTGTAAGATAGTTTGCACAGATTGTTAAAGAGAAACACACTTGTTTTTACTGCTCTTAAGAGTCCCATCCAGACATATAGCTGTTTACCGCAACCCTCAACATGTCAAAGATTATTATTCATTTACTGTGTGCGAGACTTAATTTGATGCGCAAAGCATTAAGCATTAGGAGGCAATTTACATACACCACTATGACATGGACTCTGATACGTCTGCCACCACTGGTAATGAAACCATTCATCAGTTTAGCGCTGCATGTTTGCAGAACATGTGTGCTCATATTTCTCTGTCTTAGACCAACACAGATGGCTGATGAGTATCAAATGATAGCTCAACAACATCACGAGGAGAGGGATTTATGTGCAGAAAAGTTTGCATTGCATTTGTGTTTTGCTAATTCAGATTTACATTGCAAATGTGAACTTTTTCTCAACTGCTAGACAGAGATGAGTCAATGTTTAGTCAACAGAGGAATAATTAAATTCAGTCCTGGTGTGTGACATGATGCACTCCATCTAATAAAGCATTTTGCAAATTCAATTTTGTTTTTTAAAGTTTTAATGATTAGTCATGCTATTTTTATGTATTAAGAGGCGTCATGCTAACTGAGAGACCGCTTGAAATATTTTTGCTTTTAAAAAGTAATTTGCCACACCACAGGACCTTTTAAAATGGCCTAGTGAAGGAAAAAGGTGATTAAAAAGTGTGAAGAAATGATGTAAAATATATACTTTCCATTACATATTAATAGAAATATTACCCTAAAATCATGATTTTAAAAAGGACTTTATACATTAACTACATGATTATATTTCTGAATGCTTAAATGTCTCATAATTTATGTTAAGGTTAAATTTATGGTGCTGCATACATACTTATAATATATAACTTGAATGCTTTTGAAGTTGCTTTCAAGCATCTGCCAATGTGTAAATGTGATGCAAATGTAAAGTTTCCTATTTATTTTTCAATTTTCTTTCACAGGCACTTACGGACCACGAAGGTGGCCCTCCGCTTATCCAGAATGCGGGGAAAGGAATCAGTCTCCAGTGGATATCCCAGATCAAGACGCCCAGGTTTCGCAAGAGTGCCAGGAGCTCACCTTGGATGGCTTTGAAAACAAGTCGTCAAACAGGACCACTATGAAGAACACAGGCAAAACAGGTTCACCAAAGAATGAAACTCTTAACAATACTTGTCTGGTCTCTTATTAAAACTTTGACCATTATTGCACTCTTAGCTTTAGGCCACTTTAATGTTAAAAATATTTCGAAATAATTGCACTATAAGAAACAGTTTGCAAGTGTCCCATAATGACAGACAGTTGCATCAGGTCTGAGGGAGTTTGAAAGTCAAAGTCCAAGGAAATATCAGACATGCTCACCACCCTGACAAAGTTCCTTTAAGATCTGTTATGATGCCTTGCGGATATGGAAATCTGAGCAGCGTTATTATTATTATTATTATTATTATTTATTGAAGACTTAAATTTCCATTCAAAAGTTTGAGGTTTGAGGATTTTTTTGAAATGTTTTTGAAACCTATTATGCTCACCAAGGTTGCTTTTATTTGATCAGAAATACAGTAAAAACATATATAAAAATGTATTTTAAAATGTAGTTTATTCCTGTGATGCAAAGCTGAATTTTCATTAGCCATTACTCCGGTTTTCAGTGTCACATGATCCTTCAGAAATGGTTCTAATGCTGATTTGGTGCTCAAGACACATTTCTTATTATTATCAATGTTGAAAACTGTTTGTGGAAATTTTGATACATTTGCATGATTCATTTATGAATAGAAACTTCAACAGCATTTATTTGAAATAGATTTTTTGTAACAATGTAAAAGTCTACTGTCACTTTTGATCAGTTTAATGCAACCTTGCTAAATATGGGACCCTGGATCACAAAATCAGTCTTTTTCAAAATTGAGATTTATACATCTGAAAGCTGAATAAATGAGTTTTCCATTGATGTATGTTTTTTTTATGATAGGACAATATTTGGCTGAAATACAAATATTTGAAAATCTGGAATCTGAGGGTGCAAAAAATCAAAATTTGTTTAAATGAAGTTCTTAGCAATGCATATTACTAATCAAAAATGAAGTTTTAATATATTTATGGTAGGAAATTTACAAAATAGCTTCATGGAACATGATCTTTATCCTAATGATTTTTGGCATAAAAGAAAAATCAGAATGTTGACCCATACAATGTATTTTTGGCTATTGCTATAAATATGGTCCAGGGTCACATATAAGTATAAATTTCTTAAAAAAAAAAAAAAAAATCTGAATCTGAATAGTAGTGTGAATGCATGTGAATAATTTGACTGAAATCTATACTGTCATCATCAAAAAATTAATTAATTAATAGAAAGGTTTTCCATTTTCCAAATGTATAAACTTATCTACTATAGTCTACCTTTTGCATTTCTTTTGCACTCATTTGTAGGAAAATCATTCCTTTTTGGCCTACAAACCTAACACCAGCCAAGGATGCTGCACATTTCAGATGTTGCTATCTCTTGGTTTTAATTAGGTGTAATTTTGAGAATGGCACACTGTAGAGCACTATATTTACTCCTGAGAAGGTTTTTGGAAATGCTCGCCAGGACCATAAACACGCTGTGGCATAATTACCATAGGAGCTTTTTCTACTGTTTACAGAGCACAGCACAGATCCTTTAAAACCCCAGCATCGCGAGCGTCTCCTGAGTACCACGAGTCTTTAGCCCAGTGTGTGCATACAGTGTTGTGTGTATTCACCAAAACATCCGATCTCTCCACAAACATCCCCCATATCTGCCTTAATCAGTTTGTTTGTTCTCACCCCGACGCTTTAGTTTACTTAAGAATTAAACTGAGATCTCCACACGAGAGTGTTTCTTTTGTGAGATGTTGCTGAGTGGTTCTTTGTAGTTCACTTTATTTTTTTTTTTTTTAGACTCAACAAAGGACATGAATAGGCCTTGACCAATTCTTATGGAGTATGAGCATAAGTGTTTTATGAAATGAAAACAAATTAAAGTCATTTAAATCTGATTTGATGTGAAATATGTAATTGTAATGTAATTGTAATTTATGCTCCCTCATATCCAATCACAAAATGCAGAGGCAATTATAAGCTATTTGTAAGGTGATTCTAAGTTGAACATTTAATAAATGCATTGTAAAGTTGATGTTTTTATGATCTGACTGTGAAAATGGTTAATGTTCTGGTTTATTAACAATTGGGTCAGTAATGCTGCAGATGATGCTCCTATTTGACTTCACTTACAGTTAAATGGATTCAAATGTCCAACAGCATTGAATTTGGCTAAGCTCATTAATTAGCCTTGAAAAAACAAGTTGCATGAAGTAGTTATCCTGTTTCTGCAGAGACTACCCAGCAGAAGATATTTCAATTTGTTTACCAATCCAAGCTTTGAAGAGTCAAGAGGTCATCTTTTAATGCGGTATAATGTGACGGTCTGTGCCAGGAGAGCCCATGGAGCTCATTTTGATGTGTCCGCTCTGGCCTGCAGAGTACACACTCAGTTTCTTCTGCATCATTATTTGTTTTAAAGGTCCTTTGTCAACATAAAAAAGACAAAATTCCTCTGGAGCATTTTACAGTCTGAAGAAAAGTGGGATATTGAAATGTATATACATATCTGCCTGCATGATCTGTTGTTGAATTGCACAGCTTAAAAAATACATATAATTGGGCATAGTCTTAGTTTTACATACTATGGCTTATTAAATGTAAAATTTATATTTATTTGTTAAAGTATTTAACTCTCTTATCTGGTCTTCTTTTTCATTCCAGTGTCTATTGTTCTAAAGAATGATTACTTTGTGAGAGGGGCCGGCCTACCTGGACGCTTCAAAGCAGAAAAAGTGGAGTTTCACTGGGGCAGCACCAATGGATCAGCTGGTTCTGAGCACAGTATCAATGGAAAGAGGTTTCCAGTAGAGGTGAGTGTGTCGCATTATGTCCGTAATGTTAAGTATGTTAACTACACTAAAAAAAAAACAGTTCCAGCTCCATTTATTCAGTGTAAATTTAAGAGGCCTTTTCTATGGGTCATTCCGTGTTAACTTAACCATTGGTCCCCAGTTCAGTCATTTTTACCCCCCTGTAATCTGGCTCAAATCTCAGGTGAAAATTGTTGTTTTGACAAAATAGTGTCAAAAATAGTGGATTACTCAGTCGATATACATCCATGACATTTAATATTTTGGCTTTCATCACTATACATGTTTATCTGTCTTCAGAAAAAATATTGACAAAATCAAAAATTTGAGCTGGGGAAATTTCTGAAATTTAGTTGATTTGACACAGAATTGACCATATGTTAGTGCCATCCGTACAGCTCTGGAAACCCAATCAAAATCTCAAATCTCACATTGACAAAGAAAAAAAGGTTGTGTCCGGTCTCAAAAGGCTTAAAGGAGTCCATTGTTTCTTTACAAAACCCTGTTCACAACAGTCCTTGTGAATAGTCCTTAAACCACCCACTTTAACATTTAAAAAATCTTATTAGGAATGGATTTTAGACGAGGAGGATAACATTACTAAAAGAGTTTCTTCAGTAAAGTTCAAGGATTCCACCTTGACTTGAGTAGGTTGAAAGTGGAGTACTAATCTGCGCTAATTGAAGAACTTCTCAATGAAACTGGGATCGATTGTGTTTTATTAACTTGATGGTGCGGCCGCTACATTTCCCTGAAGAGCAAGGATATTCAGCTTCCTTCTCACCTCAGGGTGATATCTTTTAAAATGATCTGAGTTTTGGTCTTCTTCATCAATTCATCTTGGTGTGTAAATGGGCGGAATTCGTTCTATTCAGAATTATTTCAATTGTTGTAATAATTATTTTATAATAATGCAATATATATATATATATATATATATATATATATATATATATATATATATATATATATATATATATATATATATATATGAATAAATAATTATAAATAATCTATCTATCTATCTATCTATCTATCTATCTATCTATCTATCTATCTATCTATCTATCTATCTATCTATGTTTTATAAATTTTGTGGATATGAGAAAAGAAGTACTGAGCCCCCGTGCTCATCTCAGTCTACTGATGAAAAGCCTTAGTCTTTAATTAAGTGTATTTCCTATCCATGCCTTGCAGGGTAATTCTCCTTGTTTTTTTTAACAATCATACAGTTCAAAAAGTGTCTCTTTTACCTTGCAGATATTATTCTGTGCACGATTAGTATTAATGCTTGATTGTTAACCTTCTCCATTTGCCCTTGAAAACACTGGATGCACATTGAAGTTTGAGAGCTGTGCGAGACAAAGTTAGGTGCACTGCAATTATTTTTTTATTTTGAGTGCATAGCCAGAGAATTCAGAATGGACTACTGCATTCAAGTTAAATATCGTTATGCAATCACACATTATATGCTGGAACGTGTTTAGTCGAGTGTATGCTGGCCTTTTTTGTTTGTTTGTTTCTGCACATGGTTTCTGTCCTATTTTGATTCATTAACTGAACGTGTTTGTGCTGTGCTTTACTCTCGGTCACCATAAACTCTGTATTGGCTCTTGAAGGAAGCTAATTGGCTAATGAGGTTTAGTGATAAACGAGTAATATATTTCCCCCTGTGAAGACAATAAATGGACACCATTAAAGTCTGTGATTTAATAGAGGCATGAAGGAGACTGATTGGTTTTCATTAAAGACTTTAACTTTGTTCTTTTTTCTCTTTATTAGCGGTTTAATTCATTGTCCACCCCTTCTGACATTGTCTGGTCTTAATTACTTTGTTTGGAGGTTAGTTATCTGTTGCGTAGCTTTTGCCTAAAATGCCCTGGGTTCCTTTGACATGTCTTTTGCCTTGCCAAGGGTGTACCAGTCTCTGTTACAGAAATAGCTCTTTATTTCATTCCCTTTCATTTCAGTGTTCCAACAAGGTCAGATTATGTGCAGAGTAGAAATGAATGCTAACTGTTTGAGCCAAACCCTACTGGCATGTATCCATGATCTAGCAGTATTTCTTTTCTATCAATACAGTGTCTACACAACAACAATTTAGAGGATGGGAAAGCAAATTCATTTGTATTCATCAGTCTAAGTTTGGTGGAAATTAGCTGGCACAGAGGTCAGACGACCTGGGCCGGCTCCACCTCTCTGGCAGCACTTTCTCATTAGACAAATCGACTTTGCTCCATAAATCCCATTTTACACCGAAATACAATTGATGTGTATCCGTACCCTGCTGGATAGCCGCTTAGCATTATCTAGCGATTTAAAACCCAAACGCACTGAAGCCAGAGACTGAGAAGAGATGCATCCAATTATCTCTTGATGACTTCTTTTGACCTCTGGCTCAAATCTGGCACAGTAAATTAAACTACAACATCAATAATGTTCATTTTATTTTTTGGCCTTTTTGCCACTTTTATTAGTGTTGCTTGCCAAGGCAAGCATCAGCTTGAGTATTTAAATGAACTCTTAACCCGAGGTATTAAACTTCAGCAAATACTGTTTGCTTTAGATGTTAACCCCGTGAAGCCTGATGTGAAATTATAGATTTTTGGAATAGTTGGAACAGTTTATTGAAACTTTAGATCAAATATTTGTTTAAAATACTAAAAAGGTGGGGGGGTGCACGTGTTTTATGTTTTGTATCACATTTGATGCATCAGGCTTTTATGGCTTAACTCTACTGTATCATATCTGAAACATCAACATGATCAAAAATCTTCTGAATGCAGTTTTAACAACAACCACCCCTTCCTCTTCTCAATGAAGACATGTGATGCAGTGCTAAACAGTCTCTTGCTGTCGGTGCTTGTAATGATTTTTGCGTCTTTCTCGGACACTTTTAAATGATTCCACACTCTGCCGTCATGTTTGCTGCATGTAGTGCGCACCTCTATTTGATCACGTCACGTCATTGTTTGGTACAATTTATTCAGTCTTTTTGCTTATTTGGCCAAAAGAGCTTTTGTTGCTATTTTCGGCCGTATAGTTTCGGTTGCCGAACATTCGGTGCATCCCTAAATTCATATCTAGGGACCAGAGTGTTAGTATGCAACTACAGTACATAAAAAAAGTGTTAAAAAACCACCCAGAATGCCTTAGCAACCACGTACCAGGCCAATATTATATATGTAACCTGTTTGTTATGTAGTTTGTGTCATATTTTTTACTATGCATGTTTTACTATAGCAACTTTTTCTAGCTTTTAAAAGGATGAGTTTGATTGGACACAAAGCCTCTGCTTTATTTCTTTAAAAATTTATTTTCCTGTCCTGAAATGTAAGATCATATGGATAGTTGTATTTTTTTCTTTGCATTTAGCATTCCTCTTTCTTTTTCTGTCTGCATTGTTCTCAACTAACTGCCGCGCCGTCAGTTGAGAACCAGTGGTCTGACAAAATAAGAGCTTGCTATTTTTCTTACACGCACCATTAAATGACCAGGGAAATGTGCTAAAGCGAAGTCCACAAAATAAAATGAAGAGAGAACAACATCGGCAGGCAAATAATGCCGCCGCATGAAAGGCTGCCAGAAAACAAGCTCAATTGGAACGTGATTGTCATAGCGTGGCTTAATCTTATTCCCTGCATTTCAAAGATCTCTTTCACGATTGCTCAGCTGCGGTGAGCTTTGACATGCCATTCATCCTGCTTTCCTTTCTCCCCTTCTCTGTCTTTGTGCGATCGTCCCTGTTTTTTCTGTAATAGTAGATTTAACATTTATTTGACACATGGCACTTTGTGCGTTTGTTCAGAGACAATGTTTAAGGCAACAAAGACATGTTGTTTATTGCTGAGAGGATTTGCTTCCGAGGTTCGCTTTCTCCCTAAATCCATCCTCAGAGAGAAAGTGTATAATCCTTAGTTGTCTCAGATGTCAAAGTGTAAAGTGATGGGAGAAGTAGCATATGCCAGACATGCCGTTATTGTGTGTTTGAATATGATGAGAGGAATATCAGTTTGTGAGGATTTGACAGCGTACTGTACCAATTTTGATACCACAATGCTTTGTGTTTACCAAGCAGGAAAGTCAAAGCAGAACATTAGTATGAGCCGTTTCATACCCTGTCAAGTAAGAATGCAGTTATAAAACCATGTTTTCATCTCTTTGCCTCATAGATGCAGATTTATTTCTACAATTCAGATGATTTTGACAGTCTGAGCACCGCGATAAAGGAGAGACGAATCATCGCCGCCATGGCTGTCTTCTTTCAGGTGAAGATATTCTTTGATTTTTGGGGATTTTCAAATGTTTACCAGTCTGTGAAATAGGGCTTTATAGCTCATGGTACCAGAGACTAAAAACATCAGATAGATTTGGGTTGGGCCCATGTAGCCTCAGGGCCTATTTTCACCATTAGCAACAGGTAGAAGAAAGCGCAGACATCTTCTGCTACCCTCTAGCCATTTTTCTCTCTCGCTCTTCTCACAGTATAATAGAATAAACTTGTTTCTTGCTTCAGTTTCAAAGAATAATGAGAGTCCATGGGGCAAGGCATTGCAAAGGGATAAAAGTTAAAGTACAACTAAACTGCTTCAGAAGTGTAGCTGCAAGACTTTGTGAGTGACTAGCATGATGAAGTGGCCTTGTAACCTTGTCTCTGTGAACAATGACATGGTGTAACAGAGGTCAAGATTTAGCTGGTTAGCATGGCCTCTTCTGGTAGATGTAGCTAGCCATGTATTCTGATAAAATAAATTTTCATAAAATTGTTTTATGCTAATAGTTCAGTATATTAGGGGCATTATTGTGATTTATGGATAAATGCCTGATTATGCAGGCCCAGATGGAAAAAAAATTATATAATATAATATATATTTTTGTTTGCCATCTGGGCCTGCATAATCTGACTTTTATCCTCTAGAAAGGAAGACTTTCTTTGCAAACTTGCATTTATATGATCAAAAATACAGTAAAAAATGTAGAACTGTAAGATGTTATTACAATTTAAAATAACTGTTTTCTATTTTAATATGTTTCACAATTTTATGTATTCCTGTGATGGCAAAGATGGTAATGTGCTGATTTGGTGCTCAAGAAACATTTATTATCATTGTCAATGTTGAAAACTGATTTTTGTTTGGAAACCAGGATGCATTTCCAGATTCATTGATGAATAGAAAATTCAAATAGCATTTATATGAAATAAATCTTTTGCCACAATTTAATGTAAATAAAAGTATTCATTTCTTTTAATATATATATATATATATATATATATATATATATATATATATATATATATATATATGTGTGTGTATATATATATATATATATATATATATATATATATATATATATATATATATATATTAAAAATTATATTATATATATACTTTGCTAACCCAAATATAAGTGCATAAATGCAAATGCAAGCTTAATTTTTCTGCGTTGCTCCATAGAACCCCATTGTAACTGCATCACTGCAAACATTTTTCTTTTTCAAACATACCATTATGCTCCTACCAGCATTGTCTCCTGTTTGTTTATTTTTACTTTTCAACTGTGACCAATGTTCTTATCAAGGGTGAAAATGGCACAATTTCCACGGTTTTCTTAATGATTCAAGCCAAAAAATAGAAGATTTGTGGTGCACAGCCTCAGTATTTAGAGAGGCCATATGAATTTATAGAAGGCTTAACAGGTCAGCGTGATGATCCGTGGAAATAACATAAGCTTTTATAGCAGCGCGGCACCCTATTCATTCCCCTTCATTCACAACATGCTTTGCACACTCACATACAGTAGGTTTTTACACACCTTAACTAATTTGACAGGCCTATCCTTCACGCTGAAAGTGGAACGCAGGTGTGTCCTATGTTTATCCATTGACAAACACTGAAAGAATAACCTATGCGGGTGGACTTAAACTCTTTCGCCCACTTGTGACAGCGTTATGGCTTACCGCTATTAGTGCTTAGACAAATGGTGTCATGTGGCGTGTGACATGTCCGTTCCTTGGGGTTTTATATAGTTAATCGATGTGGAGCTCCTGTATTGGTGGTTCCCTTGGGCTCTTTTATTGCCACCTTGTTCAACCAAATGAATCCTCAGAGAGCACAAGTGAGTATATTTCATCTCTGACCTGAATGAGCTTCTCCATCAACCTGAATAAAAAGTGCTTATGTCAGCGTGCTCTAGTTTTTAATGTTGCATAAGCAGAGAACATAGAAAACTTATGTTCGATAATAGCAGGATTTAAATGCAGCTCATCCTTTTTGTATTTCTTTAAAATAGAAAACAGAATAATCGCTAATTTCATGCCACATTGTTCTGTTTTTTTTTTTTTTTCTAGGTGGCGAAGAAAGACAACATTGCAGCTGAGCCCATCATCACAGGTCTCAAACGGGTAGTTCATCACGGTAAATGTTGCCATATAAACAGATTTCAGAGTGCTCAATTATAATAAAATAAATACGTGTAATATATAATAAAAACTGAGCATCAAGCCTTAGCACAAAATATGTTTTCTACCAAGAACCATTTTTTGCTGTATATACATAGGGTTATAAGGCTCATAATACCAATACAATATATTGGTTCTAATAGAGGAAAAGTGAAGCTTTTCTAGGATCTTGAAAGCAAAGAGACAGTTTTCTAAAAGAATCATGAATTACAAAAGGTTCTCTTTTGGAATTAAAAACATGGAATCCACATAATGAAAAATTAAATATGAATTTTGAATTGTCTTTTTTTAAATAAAAGTGAACTACTATGAAAACATGCACTAGTGTTCAAAAGTTTGGGTCGGTTAGTTAAAAAATTAATTTAAAAAAAGACTGCAAAAACAGTAATATTATGAAATATTTTGCGATTTTTTATATATTTTAAAATGTAATTTATTTCTGTGATCGCAAAGCTGATTTTTTTTTCTGCATCATTACTCCAGTCTTCAGTATCACATGATCCTTCAGAAATCATTCTAATATGCTGATTTGCTGCTCAAGAAATATTTCTTACTATTATCAATGCTAAAAACAGCTGTGCTGCTTAAGATTTATGTAGAAACCATGATACGTTTTTCAGGATTTTTGATGAATAGAAAGTTCAAAAGAACAGCATTGATTTGAAAGACAATATTTTGTAACATTATAAAGACCTTGACTGTCACTTTTGAGCAATTCCATGAATTTTTACCTATTAAAAGTATTCATTTCTTCTTTTTTTAATCTTACTGACCCCAAACTTTTCAACAGTAATGCAATTGTAAATGTGATCAAAACTATTTGCAAGGTCCTAAAAGTTTAACATGCAATCGCTGTGTCTATTGTTCAGAAACGTGGCCCTCCCAATTACAGTCTGGAAATAAAGAGAAAGCTGGGCAGATTTTTTATTTATTTTTTTCTAAATACCAGAAGAACTAATAATAAGATAATAAAATGTCACCAAAACTTGTGCTACATATCTTGCTGTCTCATAGTACTTCATAAGATCTCCTTCGGTCTTGGAGTGTTTATTCTGTGTCTTTTGTTTAACAGAGAAGGAAACAAACCTTGTTCCATTCATACTGAGGGATCTACTGCCATCAACATTGGGAAGTTATTACCGCTACACCGGCTCGCTCACGACACCTCCCTGCAGTAAAGTCGTGGAGTGGATCATCTTCAGTCGACCTGTTTACCTGTCCTACCACCAGGTTGGCAAACACACACACACATGCATGATCATGCCTACATGCACTTCACATTCATATGATCATGTATCGCCTCCAGCTGTGTGCACTATGCTTGAAATTGGTCTGCGTTCATTCTCCTGTATCATATTCGTACCATCTGCAAGCAAGCACACAAACAGACAATATTACACTAGCAGTGTGATTCATCTGCTGTGTGCTCAAATGTTTCTGGAAATGAGACGGTGCAGAAGATTTACTAAACAAATTGATGCATGTATATGTATATATGTGTTGTAGATATATAGTATCATTACATTGAAAATAATGAAGTGCTGCTGATATTCACCACCAATACTACTCTTTCTAAAATTATTCTAGGGATATTTGTGACCATGTCAGTATTATCCAGTATTAGTCTTATTTACTCATTTAATTTGGTAGTTCGTTTATTTTTTTATTTATATGTAATAATTTATCATGTGCATTTAAATAATATTTTATAAATAATAAATGAAATATTGTTAAATAGTATTATAATTATATAAAATGAACCTAACATTGTGTATTATTAATATTAACATTAATAATATATTATTCTTTTAATTATGCATAATAATAATTATTATTATTTTCATTATTTACTTATTCACATAAAATTGTTAAGTCATGCCCAGAGCGCACCTCTTCTTTTTGCCTAAAAATAAATGTAAAATAAATTCATACATTCCCTTGCAAAGACAACCTAAAAATGATGAAATGAAACAGAAAATCAAAACTAAACTATAATATAATTCTTTTCCTTTCCTCCCCTCCTCCCCTCCCCTTTGCCCTAGCTGGAGGCGTTCTACTCTATCTTCACCACAGAGCAGCAGGATCATGTAAAGTCCGTCGATTACCTGAGGAATAACCATCGGCCCACTCAAGATCTCGACAGCCGGCAGATCTTCAAATCGGCTCTGAGGGATGCTTGGATGCACGACCCCATGACTGACAGCATGGCCAGCGCTGCAGACTCAGAAACTTCTCGAGGTATGATGGCTTTCTTCCCAAAACTGGCCTGAACAATCAAAGAAGAAGCAAGAGGAATGTTTTCTTTTTAGAATACTAACAATACAACATAGACTTTCATAGTCTTCAAAATGATCCGATCATTAGGAAATAGTAACAATGTCCATTTCAGGAAACAGTCTTTATGAATGTAACATCTGGAGTTTACCACTGGAACTGTGGTTACTTCCCTGGGCTAAAACTGTAGTTTAGTTTTGTACTTCATAGACGTCTTGTTTGGGTTTCTTCTCATTCGTCTCATGCATAAAGTGCAAAGCTGGTTGTTTTTGGGATATCCATTGCTCTTGAGACAGACTGAATAAACAGGATTTATTAATGCGGTGACTACAGCAGCACAGCGCTCTGAGCTGAGCCAGAAACTGGGGGACGCTGTACTGTGTGCGTTAATGATAGTGTTGTTTTCCTCTCCGGCTGAGGGAATTGATTGCTATTGGTTGTGATGAAGTCGGGAGTGATGCAACACAGCCGAAAGGCAGAATAATCATCATTAATATTCCCTCTAAAAATAAACTCATACAAATGAACACTGTGTGGCCAAATAGCATTTCTGGCGTTTTCCAAAGCAAGCGGTTGTGAAAACCCTTTGCAATAATGCGTCTTTTTATCATAATGCTTATTTTTTTCTGTTTCTGTTTTCTTTTCCATTTCAAATGCTTTCTTCCATGGTGTTTTCCTTGACTAGGGTACACTTTTGTCTGCTTGCTTTTGAAGAATTAGCACAAATGCAATGTTTTTGTTGTGAGAATTATTAAATATGCTTAGCTTTAGATATGATATAATGTTGCAATCTACAAAACCAATCCAATGTCTACATTTTAAATAAATCGTAAGAATGATTGCCTTGTTGAACTTTCTTGTCAAACAAAATGTTTTTTTTTTTTTATGGAAATTAAATAACTACAAAATAACTTCAGTCAATTACTACAAAACTACATTTAATTTATAATATTTATAATATTATATAATATTTAATTTAATATTATTTAATATGTAGTTAACTTAATTCATTAAGTTTCTTATTTAGAGTATAATTTCATAAAAACAAAAGCAAAATAAAATAAAAAAAGATCTTAAAGGGATAGTTCACCCAAAAATTGAAATTAAATTTAAATTAAATTAAATTAAATTAAATTAAATTAAATTAAATTAAATTAAATTAAATTAAATTAAATTAAATTAAATTAAATTAAATTAAATTAAATTAAATTAAATTAAATTTATGCAGACGCTTTTATCCAAAGCGACTTACAGTGCATTCAGGCTATCAATTTTTTACTTATCGTTGTTCCCGCGGAATCCAACCCCCAACCTTGCGCTTGGTAACGCAATGCTCTACCACTTGAGCTACAGGAGCACTCAATACACAATTATGTAGCCTTCTTTTGTGCAAGTAATTTCTTTTATGTCCCATAGTTTAAATTAGGCCACTGTAGGCTAAACATTTATGTGTAATAAATTTTATTTTAAATTAAATCAAATATTTATTTCTAAACCTACTCTTCGTAATGTCTACTTTATACTTTCTCATTTAATAAAATAATAGCTATAAATTATCTTTTTTTGGGTATTTTTACAGCCAAATTTAATTTGTGATTAATTAGATTAATTAATCAACACATCATGTAATTAATTAGATTAAAAAATTTTATCGACTGACAGCCCTAATATATATATATATATATATATGTAAATAATTTAATATTAAAAATAATTTAATGAAAAAATAATGTCTTTTAAGTTAAATTTGGCAAAGCTTATTGCCTTTTCAAGCTCAACCATTCAACCCTGTTACCAAAGTTGTAAGAAAAAAATAATAACTATTAAAAAATTTAAATATAAAAACTTTTTTTTTATTATTTGTGAAATACTAGTTTATCAGTAACTACAAACCAATATTAATTTATTAATTTAATATTTCATTATTAAATTTGATGCATAAATTCAGCTTAAAAATAACAATAGCACATCAATTCTGGGCTTTTAATTATATTTACTTCATTAAGTGGGTTGCAAAAAGATACAAAGCTCATATAAACTTTGTACAAAATATTACAAATTTAGAACACAGAATTATTACATGTTCTGGAGGACAAACAACTCCTTTTACTGACCATTTGTTCAAAAAGAAATAATGAATAGTTAATTTTTAAACCATACAGTGCTTTGTAATATACAAACCTGTCAAGCACAGCGCATTATTGTCTCTATACCCAGTGCTGACATTTTACTACATAACCCAAAGAACCGCCATGAGAATAGAGTCAATTTGAATCATCAGACTCTGTTATCTCTGCCGGACAGTAATGGCGGCAGTCATTAGCATGCTGATGATTGAACTGATGAAAATAATGGGCTCTCGCTGAGTCATCCGTGCTAACAGAGCTCTCAAGGCCGACTTCCACAGCAGATGCCCTTTCACTAATCACCCCCTCGTCCTCGTTTCACTTCTTGTGTTCTTGCGATCTGCCTCGCGTTTCACAGACGTGTTTATCACAGGCTTGTTGACAGGTCGCTAATGCTGATACACACACATTAAGAGAAGGGGCTTTCGGCATAATGACCTTATCAAGCGCAACTTATGCGGTCCGCCCAGCATGACAAAAACACATCCCACCGAATGATTTGTGTGATAAGTGACGGCAATCCTGCAATTATGTCTGTTTGCCTTTTCAGCGGTTCTTATGTGGGAGCCGCTGGTTCAGATATGACCTGCAACATTATATTCTGATTGGCCGTGAATCGTGATTGTGTCACATCACAGAGCAGTGTCACATTCAGAGGGGTTGAATAGCTAAAAACCTGCTAGAAAGCCTGATCAGGGCACATTTGATAAGGGTTCTTTTTTTGCTGCAAAACTATGTTTGTAATGTCTGTGACATCAAAAAAGCACCAACAAAGAGGTCACTGTAACAAGGAAGTTGAAAACAATAGCCATGGAAACAATATGATGAGATCTGTTTTATTTGTTTGTGATAAGACTCCTAACGGTCCTCGGATACCTTTGCTTCTCCCTACACTCAAAAAAACACAAATTAGATCAATAGCACTACCAGAACATTAGCAAATTATATTTACCCAATTACTATTTATATATATTTTTATTTATTTATTTATTATTATTATTCGTTTTATTAGTTTATTTTATCTGTTATTTCGCTGTGCAATATCAGTTCTAGGGCTATAAATGTAACATATTAATAGTGTTTAATTAAAAAATAGCCGGTTTATACATTTAATAATACCTGCTTTACCTTACATATATTGTGTTATAAGGATTTTTATATTTTAAGTTATGTAACATCGAATGGGTATGAAGGGCGTTTTTTATAGCAAATATTGACGTATGCAGTTAATTGTGATTTAATTGATTAATGGAACTGAAAATCATGTAATTATATCATTTTTATATATCGTATTACACTTGAGCATTTCTTCAAGTAGATATGTTAAAGCTGGAGTCTTTCACTAGCGTTTAAAAGCTACTTAAAAAAAGAGGAATACTTTTATTTAGCAAGGATGCATTAAATTGGTCAAAAGTGACAGAAAAAACGTGTTACCCAAGATTTCTATTTTAAATAAATGCTTTTTTATTCTTTATTATTCTTTATTATTCAAAAATTCTTTTTTTAACTTTCTGTTCATCAAAGAGTCCTGAAAACATTTTTATCAGTTTTCCACAAAAATATTAAACAGCACTGTTGTCAGTTCTTCTCGACATAATAATACAAAGAAATATTTCTTGAGCAACAAATCAGATGAGAATGATTTCTGAAGGGTCAGGTAACACTGAAGGCTGCTAAAAATTCAGCTTTTCCATCACATGAATAAATTGCAGTTTAAAATGTGTTAAAATAGAAAACAGCTATTTTAAAATGTAATGATATTTCACAATATTACTGTTTGTACTGTATTTTCGATTAAAAAAAAAATGTAGCCTTTGTGAACACAAGAGACTTTCATAAACATTTTTACAAATCTTTCCAGCCCCAAACTTTTGAACGCTAGTGCATTTTTACTGCATTCATTTTTCATCGTTGTACCTGCGTTTTAACTGACGTGCATGATTGGTGTATTTTTCCACCACTGAGTATTACACACACACACGCTCAGGCTTCCTGCTGTGTCCACAGTAGTGCACGCAGCCACAGCCACGCATGCGTGCGCTCACTGGAAGGCTGTTTGAAAGCCCGGAGGCAGATTGAGATGAACTCATGTATTATTTTCCACTTTGAAGCAGTTTCTAGTGAGAACGCTTTGGTGAGTCAGACAGCAATAAAAGATTTAGCTTCACCTGGGGGCTGCAGTCGTGGACCTGTGCGGCTGAGAGAAGAGCCATAATTCCACCCATTTATCTCCAGTCACACATCCCTAATCAAATGAGAACAACTGTACCTTCTTCCTCCTTGTTTTAATCAGTCTTAACTCATCGCTCCGCTTCTCCTTCCTCCATCCAGTCTGCAGCAGCATCCCTGACAACATGAAGGTCCACCCTCTGAACAGAACTGCACTTGTGTTGACCTGGGACAGACCATCAGCCGTCTACCACCCGCCTATAGTGGGCTTCCTTGTCTCCTACAGCTGGGTAAAGGATGAAATGCCTTTTGAGAAGACCTTCACGCAGAGCGGCGAACACAGTAGGGTAAGGCTTCCAACAATGAAAGGCAAAGTGTCAGCCACCACAAACCTCATTCCCTCACCCATAATTATTTTAGTCCTGAACCATTTATTCAATCACTGTGAGGAGGGAACATTAGACTGGAGGCACAAGTGGCATAAGCACTGTTAGACGTTTTTCATCCTTTGGTTAATACAGATGTGTCTCAGTTAAATATTGTAAAAAAAAACTTGAGTGTTAATAGTTCATATTAATGAATTATATTCTACCGTTCACTATATCAAGGTCAGTAAGATATTTTTTAAGTTGATTATTTTATTTAGTAAGGATGCTGAAGATATTTATAATGGTACAGAAAAATATAATTTAAATACATTATATATAATAATGTATTTATATATATTAAATACATCTTTAGAATTTTCTATTCATTAAAAGAATCCTGAAAAAAAAATTATGTATCATGGTTTCCACCAAAAAATTAAGCAGCACAACTGTTTACAACATTGATAATAAGTAAAAATGTTTCTTGAGGATCAACCCAGCATATTAATATGATTTCTGATCATGTGACACTGAAAACTGGAGCAATGACTGCTGAAAATTACATTTTTAAAAATGTTAGAAAAGAAAACTGTAATTTTTAAGTCATGTTTAAATCATTTTAAACAATATTTAACGGCATTTGTTTTTTACCCCTAAATAAATGCAACCTTGGTGAGCATAAGAAACATTTTTTAAAAATCTAAGTTTTTCATGCATTTTTGCATTGGCTTTCCAAAAAAAAAAAAAAAATGTTGCAGTACCACTATGGACCCCCTTACACCATGTCCTAACCAGACACAACGCAACAAGAATTGCTTTCATTTATTTTTGAAATCGATTGTTGCTTTTACTATGGCTATAAAGGTCACGCAAAATGATATTCAAACATATAAAATATAAACCACATAATCAGTACCTGAGATTATCATTGTCATAGTTATGTTGTTGTTCCAGCCGCGACGTCACAGAAATATAAACCGTTTCTAAAATAGGAACTTTGCGTGTCTTTTTGGCTGGTAAGGACAAAAACTCTGATTAATATGAAAAAGATACCTTTTATGGTGTGTTGCAGCGTTGCGTCGTGTGTAGTTAGGACGCGGTGTTAGGGTGTCACAGACTCCCTGCTGAAAACTCTTGAGCTAGATAGGAGTGTAAGATGTAATGGAACACCTCCGTTATTACAAATCCACACGTGATCTCCAGACGTGTTGTAGTGCCCAGACTTGTTGGCAGTTATCTACAATGAAAGAGAATAAAAAAGACTTAAGACACTGTAGCAGACACTGTTTTACGGTACAGATGTGAGGACTGCAGGGTGAGCCAATTAATCCATTTAATTTGAACGTTTGACAATGTAAATCAATTTTACCCTTGATACAGCAACTTAAGCATGATGTCAAAACCTGTGGCAGGAGCCTTGTCTTCTGGACCCCAGCATTCCCTCATAATTCTGATGGATGGACTGCTCTCATCGATTTGATGGACTTGGACAGCATTTTGTCTTTCTTCCCTCAAGTCTAATGAATGACTTACACCCATGTCTGTCAGTCACCTTATTGGAGTGACAGTATCCATGACAACAAGACAGTGTCCAGCCAGCTGAAGGAACTTTTTCTGATGAGCGCTGTCAGTCTTTTTTAGCCTTGGTCAAATTAGATTTAGATTTAGTTGAGGGATATAAATGCCACGTTTAAAGTCCAATTACTTTCTTTTACTCTACATCCCATCATGACTCCCTCATCTTTTTTTGCCGCTACATTTACATTTTTATTTCGATTTTGAACCCAGTCACAAGTTCAGTGTCAGGGAATCAAAACCAACTTTGGGTATATGAAATTCAAATGAATATCTATCTACAGTATTTCTGGGACACTGAGGATCGCTGAAAGCCGGAGCAGGACATTGCAATAAATAAGTGTCATTTTATACAAATAATAATGGCAGATGTCAAATTTGCTTTGACATTTCGGTTTTGGAAAATAAGATCTTGTCAGATTTGCATCCGCTCACTCTGTGTTGTGTAATGAGGTTTTTGGATTTGTGGGTAGCTGTTGAAGGGACACTCTGACTGTGCCCAACATTCTCAATCAGTAAATTAGACTTGATTTTGGTCAACTGAAGACAGCTTGAAATCAAAATTGGAGTTTTGTGGTGTCTGTTAGCTTTGAGGCCATCTATATATCACTGTACACCAAAAACTTTTAGCAGATATATACGCATTGAAAATTTACCATCTCACTAATACCATCCAAAAGTTTGGGTTATTTAATGTTTTTGAATGAAGTCTTATGCTCACCAAGGCTGAATTTATTTGATCAAAATTAGAAGAAAAACAGTGATATTGTGAAAATTATTAAAATTTAAAATAGCTGTTTTCTATTTTAATGTAAATTGAGTGCTTATATGCTAATTTGCCACTCACTTCTTATTTTTATCAGTGTTGAAAACAATTGTGCTGCTTAATATTTTTGTAGAAATCATGATGCATTGTTTTCAAGGTTCTTTGATTAATAGAAAGTTCAAAATTACATTACATTTTTGTAACATAAATGACTTTACTTTTCATTTGTTCAATTTAATGCATCCTTATTGAATAAAAATGTATTATTTTTTTTTCAAAAAAATTGAGGGTTTACATAGATATTCCTTGCATACTGACAATGTGCATAGTGTATATTACTGCAAAGGTTGTATGAGTTATTCCTGAAGGTATCCAGTCTCTATTCCTGCCATCTATGTGTTGTACTGGGTTATTAAAATGTATGGTGTGTCGTATGTCTCCTGCAGAGGGCAGTCATCACACTCGTGTCTCCAGATGTCCTGTATCTGTTCAGAGTGCAAGCTGTATGTCAGAGAGACCAGCGCAGCGACTTCAGCCAAACACTTTTATTCAAAGGTTTGTCTAAGTTTAAGTGGCTTTCTGTTCGTAAAAATTCAACATGATCAATTGCTGCTATTCAAGTCCTTCAATAGAACTGATTGTCATGCTGTGTGATTTATTCTTCAGCAAACACCACAAGGATATTTGAGGGCACAAGGATTGTGAAAACTGGAATGGTGGGTAACTGGTTTAATTATTTTTTTAATAAGGCCTATTCACACCAAAGACGATAACTATAACAATAACTATAAAGATATAGTTTTAATAGTTTACGCCATATCTATAATGCATAACAGCACAGAGAAACAATATCATTGGAATCACTTTCACAACTAGTTTTTCCAACTGATGAACCATAAAACATTGACAGCCAATCAGAATCCATCCAGCTTTAAAGAGCTTGAGCGTTTAAAGCGGCAGACGTCAGAACTGCAGCGCATGCTTATAATATCAGAACATTATTGTGTGTTGGTGTGGAAGCTAGTATAGTTATCTTTATAGTTATCAACCTAAAGCCAGTTTATTGGTTTGTTTGCACATGTTAGAGTATTTATTTTCTTTTTCCACCCCATTCTAGCCCACAGTTTCCCCCGCCTCTTCGGCAGACATGGCCCCTATAAGCTCAGGCTCCTCTACCTGGACATCCGCCGGCCTCCCCTTTTCCTTCGTCTCCATGGCAACGGGAATGGGGCCTCCATCCAGTGGAGGACAAGCCACTGTAGCATCTGTGGTGACCAGCACTCTGTTGGCAGGACTGGGTTTCAGTGGCAGTGTGATTTCTTCCCTGCCAGGATCGTTTTGGCCAACCCACTCTACAAACTCAGGCCCCACGCCCACTCAACAACCAGCCACTCCCACTGCCGAAAGCACCGCATCTGACAGCAACATCCTGACCTCTGAGGACAGCACTGAAGCAAATAACAAACAGGAAGATGACCGTGAAAGAGAGGAGAAAGAGGAAGAAGAAGAAGAGGAGGAGGAGGAAGAGGAACAGGGAGAAGAGGAGAAGAAAAAAAAGGGGAAAGATGTGACAGTCAAGGACAAAAAGCAGGACAAGACGGTGCCTCGAAAACCACCTGCCCCTGTCCCAACTTCAAAACACAGGGAGCGGGGTCGAGAGGGGGCTGATGTTAACGCTGAGAACTCCACACTGGCCCCTAGAATAGTGGAAGAGCAGGTGCCTCGTGCCACAGAGAGGCCTTCTGGTGAGGATTCATCAAAACCAACATGGCTGGAGGATAATGATACTGCAGACATGCAGCTTCCCTCCAGCTCGACAGAGACCTCCAAACTCACCAATGAGGAGAAGCCGCACTGGCCGTACTACATACACACTGGTAGGTGAGCTACAGACTTGCAGTCTACAATGGATAAGATGACAGTACTATTAAAATTAATAAGTTGTGCCAAATTGTGCCCAATAAAGAATTTACATCACCTTAAATTATATTAAAATATATATTCATATATATTGACTAGTGAAATTTAAAATGTATAAATACATAATGTTCAAAATTTTAAAAGAAATAAATAAATGCATAATGTAGATTTTATTTTTATTTTTTATTTTTGAAAGAAATTAATAGTTTTATTCATTAAGGATGCATTCAAGAGACAGAAGACAATTTTACACTGTTACAAAAAAAATCTAAATCAATGCTATTCTTTATTTGAAAAAGAATTCTAAAACAACTACTGCGATTTTCACAAAACTATCAAGCAGGCAAACTGTTTTCAGCATTGATAATAAGAGATGTTTCTTGAGCACCAAATCAGCACATTAGAATGATTTCTGAAGGATCATGTGACATTAAAGACTGGATTATTGACTGTTGAAAATTTACTATCAGCTTTACTATCACAGAAATAAATTACATTGTAGAATATATTAAAATAGAAAACAGTTATTTTAAATTGTAGTAATAATTCACAATATTACTGTTCTTCTAGTATTTTTGATCAAATATGCAGTCTTGGTGAGACTTAAAAAAAAAAAAAACATTTACCAACCCTAAACTTTTGAATGGTAGTGGATGTAAATATTATGATGAAATAAATATGTATTAAAATATATAATAAAAACTAAATTAAATAATATAAAAATATCAATATAATAAAAAATAAACAATCAGAAACTGAATATAAAGTTCTATGTAATGTAACAAAAACTGTACATTAGTTATTATAAATGCATGAATTTTTGAATAAATTACTGAATATGTGTGAATGCAGTTGCAAACATTTATACCAGAATAGACTCTGTCCATCTAATATAAAATGGTTTAAAACTCTGCCTTTTGTATTTGTTACCTTGCTGTGGTCCCTTTTGACCGCCATGCAGAGAGGAACAGCATCTCCACTGTCACCCGCGACCCGATGTCATCCTCCAGCCGGATGGAGTGGATCATTCCACTGATGGTGGTCTCTGCCCTCACGCTGCTCTGTCTGATCATGCTGCTGGCTGTCCTGGTCTACTGGAGGTAAGATACTGTTGAAAAAAACACAGTTTGTAAGGCAGAGATGAATTGGTTATTGACCAACACATTGATCTTAGATCATCTTGGGTCTTTCTCGCAATCTTAATAGAGAAGATAGCATCTAAAATCAGTTCTCTTCATCTGCTTTCCTTATCTTGAAACAGCTTCCACATTCATCCACCTCATTTTTGGAGTTTTTTTTTTTTTTTTTGTGGACGAATGCACCACCTAATTAATATTCATGACAACATGTTCTGTGGAGTAGATCCGTCTGGTCATGGTTGTGGCTGGTTTGTAAACAGTGTAAGGTCGCTCTGACCCCTGAATCCACACCTCATCTACCTCTTTCTACTCCATCTACTGGCCTTTATAAACCTGGCTCAGCTCTCTGGAGAGTCCCAGCCCCATCTGCCCGCCCTCTCCCGGACCGCTCTCAGCCCCGTGGTAACCGAATTAAAATCCTCCTATGGCGCTTCCTGCCAAATACCACCATCCTCCTGTTCAGTCTTGTGTTTGTATGTGAGCTAAGAGGTTGCGGGCCCCCTAGGGACCATGAGTCTTGTGTGGAGGGACCCAGCTGTGCTCCAATCTGTGAAGCTGACTCTTTGAGTGTATCATTTAAAATGTGAACACACAACAGTAATGCAACATTACATGAATAGATAAAAATTAAAGCTTTTATATTTGAAATGTTTGTATTACATTATATAAAATGATTTTTGTTTTCAGTGTTATTTTTGTCATTTTTAATTATTGTTATAATTTGTGTTAATATTTTGAATTAGCTTTTATTTTTGTTTATATTCATATATTTTTTTTTAATTTGTAAATTATTTATATATTTTCAGTTTTCTTTTTAATGTCATTTTATATATTTATTTATTTATTTATTTATTTTTTTCGTTTTATTAATTTTAGTACTTCAACTTAAACCTATTTTGGGTAGTTGCCAAGTCAACATATAGTTATTTTTTCAAGATTTAAGAAGTTTTTCATGTTATATTTATTTTTATTTATGTATTATAACAGTTAACAGTTTTTAATAGTTTTAGATTTAGTAAGTTTTTAATACTTTAATTAAGCTTTTTTTCTGGTAGTTGCCAAGGGAACTGTTCTAATTTTCAGTTCAAAATTTGAGATTTATTTAAATCTTTAATGGTATTAATTGTAGTATTTAGACTTAAATTGCAAATGTTGACTTGCAAACTAACTGAAATTGTTTTTGAAAAGTTGAATTTTTTTCATCTGATATTTTTTATCTGATATTTAGACATTTTTCATTTTATTTAGATTTTATATTTCAGTAACCTAAAACACTTTTTAGTTTTAGTTAACAATACCATCACCAGCTTTACATGGCCTTGTAAAGCACCACTAATTTTGACAGTTTTTGCCTGCAAGTTTCCAATTGCAATACAATTACGTCAGCTGACAATTCATGGAACTTGAAAGGAAAAGATAATAGCAGTTTGATTTGATCACTTGATGGCTTTATAAGAGGTTGATCAGTGACAGTATAAGTGAATGAAAGACTGTTTGCACGGTAATCAATCTGTTAAGCGAATGGAAGGAAGACAAGTGACGAGATGCAACTGCTCCCCCGAGAACGTGAAGGCATACGTCTTTGTCAAGACATCACCATTGTCAAATTTCAAGAACGTCAAGAACAAAGCCACCGAGCGAACAAAAGCCATTCAAAAGATATTCCATTCTCGTTTTGTTATAGCTGGAGTTCATGCGAGTGTTTACCAGAAAGTATGCAATTATTTGCTTAAAATGACGTTATAATGTTGCCAAGGCGATAGGCTAATGAGAGATTTATGTAGGCAGGGTTCCATCTGGATGGCTCAGAGGCTTTCAGTCTGCTCAAACTCACAGATGCCCATTAAAGACCAAAGATGCTCCACTCATCTCCACGGTACATTTCTACACGTACGCATGAGATCGTCTATGAGTTAAAGCAATTTCAGAGTTGATGCAGAAACGCAGATGGGGAATGATAAGAGGTTATATTTATCTTTTTTACAATTCGCCTGTTGTCCATTCTCAAGGATTAGAAGCAAGGGTCCAAAACTTCACTGAAGGACCCTTCTACACCATTAGTCTAATGTCTCTAAACAAACACACGAGAGATCCCCCATCATAAAAAGGTCATTAGTGTAAGGTTCCTGTCCCCCCATGTCCTCTCTCCTCAATCCCCCAGCCCCCTCCTCCTTCATCAGAGCTCAGCGAACATTCAGACAGTCTTTCCTTTCTTTTTATCTCACCTCCCAAGGATGAGTAGCATCTGCTCATTGCTCTGCATAAAGTACAGGTAGGGACATGCTTATACAAATTCTTCATGGGAATTACATGAAAGTAAGTCTTCGATGAGGGAGTGGGAGGGGTCTGTTTTTGTGCACCGAAAAAGAAATAGATTTTTAAAAGATTGATCCCAAAGCAGCAGGAGTTGTGTGTGCAAAGTTTGGCTGGATATTTGGTATCATCACTTTGCTGTTCATGTATATTTTATAACCTACAGTGAGAACTAGACGTTTGTGGGTGTCTGTAATAGCTAATGCATTTTAATTATGAAAATGTGCCAGTGATAGACTTTATTATGCATTATGAGTTTGCCTAACTTTATTTTAAGGATCTTGAATGTAATTACTGTCATGCTGTTATAATCTTAATTTGTTGCCGTTGAAATTTTTCCAATTATTAAAGACAGGGTGTTATGTAATATAAATAATTAGTTAAATGGATTTATCATTTAATGCATAATTTATATTAATAATGATAAGCTGATATATGTCATTTCGTGATTTTCAGCATCAGCTGATACCATACACACTTGTACAATTAACAGAAGTGTGTTTACTGTCGTGTATAAGGATATTGCACGTTATTTTTTCAGATATTGAATTTAAGCTAATTCATGTTAACAAAATTAAGTTATTTTGTGAAAATACATACTTTAATAAGTTAAATTGAATAAAAAGAATAAATAATTAATAGACAAATTAATAAATGCGAATGAATTTTGCTTAATTTTTTTTAATCAACCAAAAGTCAAAAGCTCAGAGATATTGCACATTTTCTGTTTACAATTTTTTTTTTTGCTATTTTGTGACAATAAATACTTAAATAATAATAATAATGTAAATTAAGTGAAACCATTTTTTGTACAAATCTTGTGATCAAGTTTTAGTATGTTTTTCAGTTTTTATTATGTATTATGTCATATATGTCTACAATACATTTAGGCAGTATGCTTGGTATACTCATTCTTTTGTATTAATGGACTGATATCAGAGTTGAGGCTAAAATTCTAGGCTATTTCTTGAACCGAAACACGGGTCAAAACAGCACAAACAAGAGTGTACATGACATCTAAAGTGGATTGTAAATTAGACACTGATGTTAAGTGATCACTTAACAACAATTCTCAGCAAGCAGGAGGCTTCCTCAGAATTAAGGAGCTGTCTAAAATCATCCTGATTGCATTCTACTAACCGGGACCATTTCTGTTCTTAGGAGATTCTTCCAGACTGCACATTTGTATATTGAAGACAGGAACTCCCCCAGAGTGATCCACAATGACAGCCTCCCCGTCCTGTCTACAGCGGGTGAGTCGCTAAACAAACAAACATGAAAATACAATGCGCTGCAAGAGCTTTTATTTAATGTAATTTCATAGGAGTTCTTAAGTTGTGATTTCATCAGCAAAGGTAATCCTACAGTGTGAGGCAGCTGTCTTTTTAGAGAGCGTATCAGCTCAATGGGTTTTAACATGGCTGTATTCTGAATCTGAAATGGATCAATAAGATGTAAGAAAGCATAACCGCAGCATGAATGAATGTTGTTTATACATTAATATAGTAAAAAAAATAATTGATGAAATTATATTAAAACCCAAACCCTTATTACTGTTTAAAAGTTTGGGATTAGTAAGATTCTTTTTATTTTTGATAGATATAATTTTATTAAGGACACATTAAATTAAACAAAAGTGACGGTAAAGAATTTATTATGTTACGAAAGATTCATTTAGCATTTTGAATTTCATATAAATGCTGTTTTTTTTCTATTCATCAAAGAATCCTAAATAAAAAGTATCGTGCTTTCAATACAAATATGAAAAAGCACAACTGTTTCTTGAGCACCAAATCAGCATAACAGAATGACTTCTGAAGGGTCGTGTGGCACTTAAGACTGGAGTAATGGCTGCTGAAAACCATCACAGAATAAATTACATTTTAAAGTATATTCAAATTGAAAACAGTCATTTTTGTAAGAACATTTCACAATATTTCTCTTAGTACAGCCTTGGTAAGCATAAGAGACTTCTTTCAAAAACATTCAAAAAAATTACAGCCCCCAAACTATAGTACAGAGTACATTTTTGGTGTTTTGCTAAATGTTCACAATGCTTTTGTGGATAAGGACTTTAAAGCTCAGATGATAGGTTTGTGTGGGGAAGAATATCTCTTTTGTATTTCATGCCAAAATTAAAGTCATATTGATTTAGAACTGCATGAGGATGTGTAAATAGCGACAGAATTTTCATTTTGGCTGGACTCTTTTAATGATAAGCATTCATATCTTATGGTTTTCTCTGTTGTTGAGTGGATGCATATTTAATGTTCTGTGTGGTACTGTTTGTCAGGGGGCGAATGGAAAGTCTGATTGCTCACTTTGGGGTAGTGCATGATTTTCTAAAATTGCATGAACTGCTGTCAGTATTGCCACTATTTTCTCTTTTGCACTCTCTCTCAGTTTCTTTCCTCTCCTTCTGTCTCCTCATATGACGCAGTGCAGCTCTTGACTGACAGGTCTATATAACTGTAAGCCAAAAGAAGTAAAACTAGCCATTAATGTTTATGAGAACTCCATTTGAGGTGATAGTTTAATGTCTCTGCTGTAATAGAGAAGTCATCAACAAGCCCTGTTAAATCAAAGAAGTCGTCTGTCTGTGCATGTCTCAGTGATTTAATAAGAAAGAATCTTTTCTGTTAATTGCATAGACACTAAATATAGAGTGGGGGTTGAATTGATGTGTGTTTGATCATCCTTCACAATGGAAAAGCAGTAAATGCTCCAGGGGATTCTGGTCCTTTTTAAATATGGTCCCAGCTGTTTGCTTCCCAAGGCTGTAATGAACCATACCTTTATAAGGCCATTCTACGTGACAGTAGACCATCAGTCCAGTCCCTTTCTTTGATAGATCACTGATGAGCTTTGTATGACACAGATGTGACCAAATATCATCACTCAGGAACTCAGGCCACAAAAGTAGGGCAGAAGGTTTTTATTTATTTATTTATTAAAGCTTTTATTTGAAAAAGTGACAGTGGATATTTTGAGATGACAAATATTCATTAAATTTAAAAAGTCTTAATTAATGAATAGTTTAACTAATTAATGGGGAAAACCAGCATACATTATCGTATGCAGTCACTAAAGATGTATGCTAACTGCATTAATCTGATGATTTGGTATAATATTAAATATTCTGTAAATGTATATTTTGGTCTATGTAATGAAAATATACAAGTTTGGGATCAGTAAGTTTTTCATTCAGTTTTTAAGAAAATTAATACTTTTATTCAACAACTATGCATTAAATTGATCTACATTGTTACAAGTAAAAGCTGTTCTATTGACTTTCCATTTGTCAAAATATCTGGGAATCCGATTAAATCAAATAATATCTGAGAATATCATGAATCATGGTTTCCACAAAAATCAGCATAGTATGCATTATTCAAAATAATTACATAATACAGTAATGTATTTGTATAGGGGAATCATTTAATTTAACATTATAATGTAATACTAAGTTTATATTTTTAATTACAAGCCCCTGTCTCCAAATATGAAAACAATATATAATATTTTAATTTTATTTTATAAATTTATAATAATAATGTTTTAAATCATTGTCTTGATGGAAGATCCAACCACGACCCATTATAAGATTTCTAACAGTGGCAGTCAGGTTTAGATTTTTTATCTTTTGGTATTTGATAGAATCCATGATGCCAATATCTGAACAAGATGTCCAAGAAAAATATGCCCACAACATTAAACATCCAGCAGTATATACCATCCCGTTTGAAGATACAGTCATGTATGGTAACTGAATATGCTGGATTTTATTTTTGGATGAGCGAGGATGATTTTTTATTTTTTATTTTTTTTGGCTTTCTGACCTAAAGACTCATCTAATCTCTGTGATTCTCCAGCTGTGATCCTTAAAGAGTCTTTGGGCACTCAAACTCTCCTCCTCACCATGCATTGGGACGATATAGACACACGCTCTCTTCCAGG